>NC_056726.1:960467816-960531879 GCF_019279795.1 Protopterus annectens
AAGACAGTTACCATAGCTTTAGACGAGGGAAAGGAGGTCCACACAGCCTACCTGGACCTCGCAAAGGCTTTCGACACCATTCCTCATTCTGGTATTATAGACAAGCTCACCAGCCTGAACATAAACCCCTAAGTCATGAGATGGGTTGCCAATTGGCTCATGGATAGAACCCACATGGTGAGAGTTGCAGGCTCTAGGTCCGACTCTGAACTGGTTACAAGTGGCATCCCACAGGGCTCAGTCCTAGGAACCCTCCTGTTTGGTATATACTTCTCAGAGTTACAGGCAAGCACAGGAGGACTGTGGCTGACCAAGTTCACAGACGACTGCAAACTGGGGGCCATAATTGACTCTCTGGCTGATACAGACATCCTCCAGAAGGGCCTCATTGAGATGGATACCTGGTGTCAACATCATGGCCTCAAGCAAAATGCCATAAATTGCATAGTCATCCCCTTTGGAAAAAACAAAGTACCCACAAACTACCACATACGTGGTAGTCCCCTAAATACAGAAAATGAAATAAGTGATCTGGGGACCCAAGTAGATAGTAATCTCTCCTTTGGTAATCATATTGCCAAGGTGGTTAGAAAATCCTTCTACGTGGCCCACCTAATCACAAAAGGGTTTGAATCTAGAACAAAAGAGGTTATTGAGCCCCTCTACGCATCACTCATTAGACCCATCATGGAGTACAATGCCCCATTTGGGATGTACGTTACAAGACACCTGCAACAGCTGGAAAGACCACAGAAGTACCTCACCAAGAGGATTACTGGCCTCAAACAGATGACCTATGCAGCCTGATTGAAGAAACTCCATCTGTACTCAGTTGCATACTGTCTACTCAGAGGTGATCTCTGCCTGACATACAAGGCCATGTCCAACCCAGAATTGATGCGCATACTCCACCTAAAAAAAAAAAAAAATCCCCGAGAGCCACACGCTCTAGTGATCTAAACCTCACCATAACAATAAATAGGACTTGCTGGAGGGATAGATTCCTGTCCCAAAGACTCCTCATGCATTGGAACAGGATTCCAATCTACATTAGGCAGAGCCCTTCACTAACACTCTTCAAGAAAAACCTTGACGAGTGGATGGGAAACAGAAAATTTACCCCGGGGATCACTGCAGTGGCTCTGCTGGACAGAGGCCCAGGGAACTAATGGCTCTGCTGGACAGAGGCACAGGGAACCAAACTTAGGGGGCAGTGAAAACCAACACATTCTGGCTAAGCTTACATATGCCCTTGGGCAGATAACCTAGTACTTACCTATGAACTTATTTCATATGGTTCTATAATTTCCCACATTGCCTTATGGCTTTCTCTACATTATATTTTCCTAATATCGATTTTTTTCTGTCAAATCATACTTATTATTTCCTTTGCAATTATTAACATTTCCTTTACTTACCTCCCCTTAACACCAACACCCATTTCCTGTTACTTCATTCAACACTTTTTGCATCCTTTTTGTATTATTATTCTCATAAATATTTTATGATCAGGATTTCCTAAAATTATAGGTTTCCACGTTCTTATATCTTTCCTTTCTTCCTGTTTCCATATAAATGTTATCGCCCCCATAAAAGACTTTGTTTTGCACTATCCCTTTAACTAATCATTCATTTATTAATTTATAGAAAACCACATTTTCTTCCACCTTCATTTGCTTGTAAAACTCATAACTTATTCCGTCTAATCCTGGTGCTCTTTTTTCTCTTCTTTTTTACTTGTATTTCTTCCACAGTAATCTTCTTTTCCAGTTCTGCCTAAGTCACTTTATATTTAGATATTTTTAATAGACCATTCCTGTTTCTCAAGTTCTTTGTTTTCCAACATTTTATCCACAAATCTTTCTACTGCTGCCATTATTTCTTGTTTATATCTTACACTTCCCTCTTTTTCATATATCATATCCATTTGATCTTCTTTTATTTTCATTAGTTTTTCTAAATAAGGTGATGCTTCCTCTTACTTATCCTTTAAGAAAAAAATCTTTGCAAAAATAATGGAGTTTTAACTTTCCTTCTTTCTGCTTTCTTATTCTGTTTAATTTTTTCTTAATTTCTACTTGAAGCTCTTCTATTATTTCTTTATATTCATTTTTATTTTTGTCACTCTATTTTCTACCAATAAAGACAGTCTTATACTTTTCTTTAAACACTACCCGCCATACAGACCGGTTTTCATAAAATTCCCTCCTTATCATTTGTTCTTCCCATAATACCTTAACTATCCAGCATCATTTCCTCTGTCTTGCTACCTTCACTAGTCAACCTTTTTATTCCTTTTCCTTCTTTCTTTCTTTATCTAATTATTCTCACCTGATCTTGACCATACAGCTCTATGATCAGAAAACTCAGCAATTTCTATACTTCCTATACTTTCCATTCCATTTAAAACACGTTACATAATCAATCAATATTTTAAATCTCTCTCTCAGATAAGTCCAATTTCTTTTCTTTCCTACATGTCTGTACTGCATGTTTGTGATGACCCACCACTGAACTAGTAATCAAGGAGCCTGAATCCTCACCACTGGCAACACTGGGGGACGTAGACCGCAAGGATGACACATACACACACAGTATTTTCAAATGCAGCTCTCTGCATGAAGTGCAATTTCCCTTAAAAGCACACAGAGATTACAGTCAGTCCGGGGCTGGTTTCTCCCTCTTTCTCCGGGTCCTCAATAAGACTCTCCACTGGCACAGCTATAGGGTTGAAATCTTAGCTGACTTGGCAGTCCAAGACGTCCAGCACCCTCACTGTTCAACCACTGCTTTGTGCATACATACACACACACACACACACACACACACACACACACACACACACACACACACACACACACACACACACACACACACATACACACACCTGGGAAAGGCTGGTGCAGATTTACTAGCTATGGCCCTTTTTGCCAGGACTATAAGGTAGTAATCACTGTCACCAGCCAATTCCTTATCAGCTACTTTAAGGCCCTTAACAAAGGGTGTACAATCTTACTGCATAATATTAATATTAATATTAACATTAATACAAATGGTAGTTTGACCAAGAGCAAGGCAATTAGGAGTGACCCATACAGTGTCACCAAATAAATATGCAAGTACTCTCAAAATTTAAATATCTCCAGACAGATCAGGCACAATGAAAGGTTTAAATATATTTAATAATAAATAATAAAAGAACAAGACAATACTAAATATATATTTACAGTGACATCAGAGTTGAAAATTACAGGAAATATTTAAAACAACATTGCAGGACAGTTTCAAATAAATAAAAAATATCTAAACTAAGTTTTGCTATAGTCCTGACTATATCTAAGAGAATTATACTTTTCCCTAGTAACTTACTTCATCAGAGCAGGGCAGATGTGTGGTGAATGGATCCTCTTTAGTTGTTGTCAGGTCCAAGACACAATACAGAATACTGTGTCTCACTCAGAGACTTCTCAAATAAATATGTCAACTATTACTGCTGGGATAGCTTGCAGAATGACATAATTTCTTGTCATCTGACTCTATCCCAGGTGAAAACCACACTGCTGCATCTGCCTGTGAAAATACATAGGCCTCAGATCTTTGGCAGATGCTGAAAGTTATAAAACAATTACCTTCCTTCATGTTTTCAAAACTAGTAATTAGATAACTCTGAAGACAATACAGAAATATTCTCAGCACAGACTCTGTGTCTAGATGCATTGAAAACTGAAAGATAACATCTTTTATGACCTAGCCATAAAATAATTTAATATCAGCTATTTTTCTGAAGTTAACCTCCTGTATTCCAGTTTCCACTGTTAAAATATACATGTTTAAACAATTACAATAGTGCATCTACATTTCTGTTCTTTTCCAGCTGGGTACACTATGTTTACATTTTATGCATGAGCACTGTATACAATATCTTGTCAACACAAATGTCTGTGCAGACCAGTTTGATATACACATGGCATACAGTTCAAATATAGTTGCAACACAAGCATCTTATATAGATCATGTTGATATTCATAAATGACATATAATTATTTACAAAATATTCAGACAGCTGTGGTGGCAGTATCTCTTTGTCACAAAGTTCACCGTATTTTATAATGTCCTTCAATACTTTCACATCTTGTGTAACTTCCTTTTTTATTTCCTTACATTATAAAGTCTCATATAATAATAATGAACATATTAACCAAAACATAATATATTTTATATCCTCCAACATATTTTTTTATCTGCCATATTTGTGTATGCATACATTCCAAGCAATTTTATGCATCTTTCTACTTTTCTTACAGCACACATCACCATCTTAGCTGGTATTAGTATTGTTGCATCTAATATTTAATGTATTCATTTCTTAGCAAAGTCTTTATACCTGAGCATTCTTCATTTCATGCATATCACATAACCATGTTTCTCTACTTGGCCTCAGTTCTATTTTTCATTTAACATATCTTATATATAATAAACATATATAATTTCTGCTTTCACCTTCTTACACCATTCAGTTACCATTAGCCCCTGGTAAATTTTCTAATACTGCTCACATTAACACTTAGTATCTTTACATGTTCTGTTTCCTTTCCTTGCTTTTTTCAGCTTTTATTTTACTTATAGGATCATAGGAGGTTACTAGGCTATTGGCCCTGAGGCCCTTATAAACATAGTCAAGAGTTTAGCCCATGTTTAGACAAGTCAGCACCTGATGCCCCTGTTTAGCAGGGACACAGGTGAAATCCCAAGGGTGTGTTTTCTGTTTCCCATCCAGTTATCCAGGTTGCACTTAAAAACGAGTAAAGAGGTACTCTGCTTGATGTGGAGAAAGAGTCTATTCCCCAGATGGGGTAGTCTCCGGGACACAAATCTGTAATGCTAACAAGTCCTGTTGATGACACAGACCAGGTTGAGGCTGCGCGTGGGTTACTGGAGCTTGACTTGCAGATATGCAGCAGTCCCATCAAGTAGGGGGGTCTATGATCGCCTTGTGTATCAGACAGTGGTCACCTCAGAGGAGTCTGTATGAAACTGAGTAGAGGGATAGGGGTTTTAGCTTGTCTGTCCACCTATTGATTTTTCATATTTGGTTCTTTCTCTTCTGTTGTGCCAGAATCCCATTCCTCTACTTCATCACTTCCCATTAGTTCATATCTATTCTCTTACTAAATTGCACCTTTCCCCCAATATTTTCATGTGCAACATTATTTGTCTCATCTTCTTTGCTGTTATTTTGATTATTTTCTTCAGTTATTCCTTTGTCTTGTAACGTAGGACAACCAAACTAAAAATGACATTGGGCATTACATGTACTGCACTGGTTCAAAATTGTCTCCACATTGTCTGCATCTTCTTTTTTCACAGTCTTTTACTAAATGACTTTCCTTTCCAAAAAAAGCTTTTGGCTGGCCCCAATATCTCACACACCCTCCCTCTTTCCATGAACATTGATTATAATGTCAGTGTCAATGGATCTGAATTGTACATGCACTTTCTTTTTAAGCTGCAGTCCACAATTCAAAAACATATATTCCTTTCATGGTGCAGTCTCTTGTTTCTTTCATACCACAGACATAGATTTTTCTAATAAAGCAAATATTTCAAAAGTCACTTCATAGAAATCCACAATTCCCAAATATATTAATACCCTTATGTTTTTATACTAAATCTTAAAGGCAAAATGATATTGTCCAAAACATCATACATATTTAACAAACTTCATTATTTGTTTTTATTCTTACCACACTTATTCTTACCACACCTAAAGTATGTTGTTGTCTATTTCTTGCCGTTACCACATCTGCTTCTCTTTCTATTCTTACAGAATTAATACATTTTTTCATACATTTTTGCTAATGTCTTCACTTAAAACTAGTTATTCCACCAGCCAAACAGACACCAGTGTTTTATGTTCCTTTTATCAACAAAATACACTTTTTTTGTTTGTCTGTTTCTATTAGCACTGTCATTTCTTTTGCTTCTATGTCCATAACATGATTAACTACCTCTTACCTCTAATACAAGATTGGTGGCATCTTTTTCACTGGCTTTGTAGTCTGGTATGATTATCTACCTCCCCTCATCTTTCTTCTGCTTCATTTTCTTGTTCACTTTGCTGCATCAAATTCAATAATTCCTGTGTTGATAATCCACCTCCTTCTAACTCCATTACAATAATATCCCCTTTTCGAATAGTATCAGTTGCCTCTCTGTACGCTCCTTTCAAAGCACACACATCTTGAATTTCTCACATCCGAGTCAGTGGTGGCCCTTTGGTGCCAGCTATGGGGCATGGTGCAAAACCACAAGACAAACAAGAATGAAAGTTCCCCAGTATCCTAGCCAAATTTCCCCTAGTTAATATGAATACTATCTCAGACCTCTTTTGAAAACAGGAGATTGGACTAAAGGGCTAACCCAGTCAACAAAGAGTAAATAAATATTTGAACATTAGACTGTAAGGTGTGAAACATGGCAGTGCTGTCACTGCTTATACATGATGAACACAGCATGCAATACAGTGACTCCATTTCCATTGCTGCCTGTAGGTGCCTAAGTGTATGTACAATGCCATGCTGAATTCAACATATAATTCAGTCAATAAGGGAGTTGCAAAACTGAGTGATTCAGAGGCTTAGTTATTTCATAGTTTCATAAGTGTTTATTGGCTAACAACCACAAGGGCCTTTTTAAGCCTAGCCATGCATCCCAAATCTCTGACAAGTTCTGGTACCATTGATAAGTGTAAGCAGAGGATTGGGAGATGAAACATTTACAGGTTGCCTGTGTCCATTAGAGACATAAGTGCCAAACCAGAGTTGACTTTCCTGTTCCCCATCCAATTGTCCAAGCTACACTTGAATTGGGTTAGGGAGGAACTCATCTTCACATGGATAGGGAACCTGTTCCAAAGATGGGTAGTTTCTGGGATAAATGCTCTTTCTAAAGTCAAGCAAGTGCACAAACATACACACAGACGCGCGTGCACACACACACACACACACACACACACACACACACACACACACACACACACACACACACACACACACATACACACACACATTGATTGCAGTGATATTAAAACACACACACACACACACACACACACACACACACACACACACACACACACACACACACACACACACACACACACACACACACACACACACACACAAGTTGATTGCAGTGATAGTAAAACCCCTACCTAAGTGCACTGAACACACCAACCAGCGAACTCAGTACTTAACGCAAGTGCCGTGGCACAAGTCATTTTCATAATCACCACATCCAGACACCCAGATTTGCATGATATAAGCCTGAGGGAAGGCAGTGAGTCTCATTGCACTACAGAAGAATTAACTGATTGATTGTTTACAGGTGCATTTTTTCAGGTATGGCTACTGTTAGCTGTTGTGTTACTTAACTACATCACAAAAACAGCTCTGACATTACTTTAAGAGCTATTGAACTGGTTCAGGTAGAGTGGTAGTTCAAGGCTAAGGGAACTGTGCTGAGGGAAACACACCCAGCAGCAAGTATTCAGAGCACTTGTGAAGACCTTCAGGCAGTCCTTGTAGCAGCATTTTGTGTAAAATCATTTGCATGTTGTTCAGCTTCTAAGTATACCTCATGTGTAAAAGCCTTTTTAAAAAGAGGGGAAACAGTCATGTCACTGACATGAGTGGAAATGTTAAGGTTGCTGGAATGTGGGGACATTTTGTCAGTAATATTTTAGGACTGACTTTAGGCAAGCTGTCTAGATAGACAAGTATGATAGACAGAAACACTATCAGCTTGGTGTATGGACAAGGCAGACATTAGTGTGGTAAATGGTTGTCTAGAGCTGTCATGACCACTACAATAACAACACTGTTTACATGCCTGCAGGGCAATGGCAAGAAAGGATCAAAAGCAAAGGATCATGGACTGTGATGGGAAAGCTAATTGTAAAACAGTTCTCTAAGATAGAGATGCTGCTTTATGCTCTCCATCTCCATGGCCAACACTGCTTTGGGTAGAATGCTGCTGACTGGCCTATAGAGACTGTGCCTGGAAAGTTCTTGTGGCAAACATTAATACTACCAGTGGACAGGACCGTATGTAAAAAGCAGTCCACTGCAAGGCCACAGACAGTCATGCAGCAGGAAAAATAAGCCATCTTCCAGACACAAAAAGGTAGGTCAATGGGAGCTGGGCCATCAGTTGAGCTACCTCTGATGAAGATAGGGGATTTTCTGGCCTTTAAGAGTCAGTGACACCTCCACAAGGTCCCAGAGTGTGGTGCTGGGTATTGGTAGAGAGCTTTATCATGCTCCATAAATCTCTATTGAAGATGTCCCAATTATGCAGCAGTCTTGTTCTATAACAATCCATGTACTTCTCCTTGCTCCATTAGTCACTTGCTAACTTTAGTAAAGCTGTTTGCCTTAATGTTGGTGATGTGATTCAACCTGCATGCCCATCTACAGGAGGTATGGTATTTAAATGTTTTACTTGCAAACACTACTATTACTACACCTAGTTTTAATATATGCCTCTGGTGGTAGGTTATCCATAAAGAGGATATTGTACTTTGTTGTATTTACAGGTGACTCTCTGACACCACCACTGTGGAATTGCTATCACCTGACACTGGAGGATATTCAACCTCTGATGATGATGGCAAGGACGAGCTAGTATGGTCATAGAGTACTGTGTGTGTGTGTGTGTGTGTGTGTGTGTGTGTGTGTGTGTGTGTGTGTGTGTGTGTGTGTGTGTGTGTGTGTGCGTGTGCGTGTGTGTGCGTGTGTGTGCGTGTGTGTGTGTGTGTGTGTGTGTGTGTGTGTGTGTGTGTGTGTGTCTATGTGTGAGTGTGAGGAGGGTTGGATATCTGAAATGTAACCACTGGAATCTTTATATATACCATGGACACAGCTTCTGTGTCTGCTGATACCCAGGAGGCACTTACCACACAAAAAGGATAGGTTACTAGGGACCTTCCAATCAAGATATTGTGGTACCCCCCTATCTGCCAGCAGCCCCATTAGGTGGGGAGGTACACTCAGGGGGGGTACTGCTGCTCATTTGACACATGGTTACCCCCTGACATTGCTGAGTTAATGGCTGTGATCCAGTGTTTATACAGTGCCATCACAGAGTTAGTAAGGCTAGTCCAGGTTGTGCAAGATGACATCTGGGAGTGCATATCCCATATGTGTGACAATTTTGAAAGACCAAATCACATACTGGAAGATACTACGTCATCTACCTCCATGAGTGGTGACCATCATGACTGTGGAAGGCCTAGATCATAGTTACATAGAGCTAGCACGTCTATGTCGACATCTGTTATGGAGATGACTATACCCAGGAGAAGATATCCCAGGGTCAAGGTAGGCGACAGTGTCACTTCCAGTACCAAATATCTCTCACAGTCACACAGTAACCAACACCTAGCCAGGGCTGTGGTATTGTGGAATGACCATTGGAACTCCTGGAAGAGGAAGCTGTTATTGGTGGGCGGCATACATGGGATTCTCATCCCTAAACCATGCATGCCCTAGACCTGTCCAGTAGATTAAACCACAGTGTTGCAAATGTTGCTGAGGCTGTGTTCCAGATGACACACACTCACACCAACACACCTCCCTATCTTAGCAGGTAGTAATGGCCTAACATCAAAGCAGCTCACATTTAATAATACAATCCTACTAACAAATGCTCTCCTACTTCCTCATTCTTGTAGTTGACATTTACTACTACTTGTTTCCTCTCTAGTGTCCTTCTGTGACACTCTCATGTCTCTAATACTAATAAACTCTGTCTCTCCATGTCCTTAATATTCCCTCCTGCTCATTACTTCTTCTTCTCTCATTCTATTACTCAGTCTATTCTGACATCAGAATACTCTATTATTTTTCACGTCCATATATTATTAGAAATATAGTCAATATTTCGAATAACTACATATTACTTTACTTGACATAAGGTTATCTACTTCTGCAAAGCGTCTTGTTGCTTGCAGTTTATATTGTATTCTTGATCACAATTTCTCCTAGCAATGTTCTGTAAATGTTTTTCCATCTGTTGTGGGGGGCTGTTGTCCCCATGTATACAAGGTACTACCTAATCTGTTGTAAAGAGTTTTATCTGTTGTGGGGCTTTATTTATCTTATATACAATTATTTGTCAGCTATTGTAAAATGTTTTTCTATGTTCTTGTGGAACTTTTCTTCATAACTCCTTATAAAATATGTAATCCACTGCAGGAATTTTCTCCCCTTGTATATAATTGCTCAACAGGTCATTGTATAATATTTACTCTATTGTGGGGATTTTCTCCCCTTGCATATAACTACTTATCAACTATTGTTTAAATATTTTTGAATTTCTTGTGGAGCCTTTGTCCCTGGGCCTCCATTGAAAATGTGATATTGGTTCAGTCAGACTTTCCTGGTTATCAAAGGACAAATACTAACTAACTAACTAACTAACTAACTAACTAACTAACTAACTAACTAACTAACTAACTAACTAACTAACTAACTAACTAACTAACTAACTAACTAACTAACTAACTAACTAACTAACTAACTAACTAACTAACTAACTAACCACTTAAACATGATATTGTGTAACATTGCACATACTAAAAATACTTTTACATATGTGCCAGGATCATATTGCATAGCACCTCTGAATGAATCTAGACAGTGAAAATATGACTTCAGCAGCCCAAGCACGTGATCCATAGTGACCCCTGTTTGCAGTAGGAGATGGCTGTACCCCTGGTCTGATTTATTCTGTGGATTTCTGATAGGTGTCATCACTCAAGGTTCCAGGCTGTATCTGTCATTGCCAATAAGATGCCCTTCTGGGGAAGTCACCTATCAAAAACTGATGAAAAAGGTCACATGTGTGCCATATGTGGGAGTTGTGATAACTGCCTGGGTGACCTACATATACACTGTAGATGATACCCTGAGCATTACGGACCACCTGCCAGTTACTTCAGTCGCACCCTTTATGGTTCACATGCCTCTTTCCCAGTTCCTCAGGTGCAACCTTTTTTGAAATGTGGGTACATTCTTTGGCCAACAGTACCTTTGAAAAACTGTCTATCTCACAGAAGTACCACATGGTGTTGCCTCTCTCCTTTGTGGTATGTGGGAGACACATATACTCCCCCAAAAATATCAGCTTGGCATCCAGGAACTAGGGGAGCATTCTTGAGGCAGATACCTAAGATACCCCACCATTGTCCCAAGCTAGTTGCTGAAATGTTCCTGTAGCTAGTTTATATAAAACCACACATATATTGCTATCCACTGGCACTCCATGACTCCCACAGGTCTATAAATGAGGCTGCCACATGTCCACAATGTCTCTCATGGTGTTCTTGTTCACAGTGTTGGTGTTATGGAGTCTATACTGCACCTTTAATGGGAATGATATGCGCCACTATGGTTTGCAGTGGCAATAAAAACTTCTTGCAGATACACATTAATTAATGCCGCTGGGACCCTTAATATATCTCAATCATGAACTCAGAGATTTAGCTGAGTTCATTGACACTGGTGACAGAGCTCTTTGCACATTTCTAAATCAATCCATCATATTTATTTGCTTCATTTGCATAAACTATGCTACACATTTTACTAATGTTGCTCATTACTTCTGATGATATGGCCATTAGCAAATACCACAGACAGCTGCTATCTGTGTCTGTGAATCACAAATATTCAATTTGGCTGCTTGTCTTGCAAAACTGTTTACCACAACATGGATACATTTTCTGTATCCCAGAGGATATCTGTAATTTTTATATTATTCAGATGAAACATCATCTTTCCAAGCTCTTTTTTTATGTCTAAAGTGATATAATCACGTGAATTCTTCTATTTTCTGAGAAACGTTAGCTAGAAAGGTTTGCACTGCCTTTTTTTTTTAATTCAAAGCATTATTTATGTTTAGGAATAATTATATGTCCTGCGGGTTTTATATTTTACAATGTGATTGTTGGTGGAAGTGATGCAATTAGTTTGTTTAGTGTAATTCAGTTTTTCAGTTTTGCAATCTGTTGTAAGTATACTTAGACCTGATTTAAAATAGATAGTTTTTGGTTTATTATGCTG
Organism: Protopterus annectens; assembly: GCF_019279795.1. Classification (NCBI taxonomy): domain Eukaryota; kingdom Metazoa; phylum Chordata; order Ceratodontiformes; family Protopteridae; genus Protopterus; species Protopterus annectens. The sequence continues at coordinate 960,479,939 of NC_056726.1, forward strand.
ACAGTGAGTGTCCTACTTCCCCAAATGTCCTACAAACTGCTTTATGGCATAATATACTTATATAAAAAAATTTGTACCAAGGAATCAAGTAGGCTTTGAGTTTTTATGTACTTTTCTTCAACTTCTGCTTACTGATTCCTTTGGCCCCTTTACTGATAATACCAGACATACCAAACATGAATGAAAGCCATTTTGTTTTAAAGAAGACACTCCCATTGCTGATATGATACTAATCTTCAATAATTGTTGAACTAAGTACCTGTTTGATGTGATCTAACTTGAAAATAATGGGATAAATATTCCATTGAGATTTAGGCTTAGATGTATTTGAGAAAATGCATTTGAATGGGGCATCATCTGACCAGATTTGGGAAACATCTTTCCTTTCTTAGCTAAGAAAGTAAGAGTATATGCCAAAGATGCACATCTCTGCTAGAAATCTTACTTTTAGGATTTGTGTAAAACAAGTTTTACCATAAGAATGTTTGTATCTCCAAAATTTGATATTTTTAACCATCAATACATTTAACAAATGGAAAAAACACAGAAAAAGTGAAAAAAAAAAGAACTTGTGGAAGGCTTTTCAGCATTAAGTGTTAATTGCTAGTTTATGTTTAATTGTTTTATTTAATTGACTAATGATATTATATTTGTTATTTAAATATAGCTTGTGTTAGTCGAGGCACTGGAGTATTAAACAATTTTAGATTTTATGCTTCTGCAGTTGGTGTTTTTTGTTTTTTTCTGTTTTTATTTTTATTTTTTATTTTTTATCTGTTGTTTAGTAAATTTAACAAATGGCTCTGATAACATTGAGATCAAACTTCAGAAAATGGTAGGACATGGATTGCAGGTGTTAGAATACATGGCCTCTACAAATTCATCTGGCACCTGACTCCTTCCCATAATACACTGCTGTCTTATGTTTCTCCAGATTATTTTTTTCATTGAATATTTATGAACATAGAATGATCCTAGATTCTTCTTGTGTTTAGTGTTAAAGCTTAATCCTTTTAATACATTTTAGAAAGTCTTTATTAGCAACTCCTCTTGTTATGTAATTCTTTTTTTCCTCTGTATATGAGTTTTTAAAGTTATATCCCGTTATTTTTTTCTGGAGTGGTTACTATGCTTCCCTGATCACTGGAAAACTCTCAGTTTTTCTTTGTGAGCCATTTCTAGGGAAGATTCAGTTAGGGATCATCACTTCCATGTTGTTTTTTTTTTCCAGTTGTTATGCATTTCAGCCACATTTACTACATTATTGCTGGATGTTAAGAGTTTTTTTTTTTTTTTTTTTTTTGTGGTCAGCCATCTTGAACCTGTGAAGAATGTTGGAAGCATGTTCATTCCTCTTTTCATACTTTGTCTCCTACAGACTTAATTCAATATATAATTTATCCACTCTTGGAGATTCTGTTTAGCTACTGGGCACCTCCCATGATCATGAGTTACTTAGGTTCAAATTATGGATAACCCTGGGCCTCCTGAGAAGCATGGCTCTCTGCTTACCTTGAACTCTCTATCTCTCTTTGAATAACTCTTTAAGTTATGATAGTTTTGCATCTCATTATGCTCATGATAGTTTTTAATATCATTATGCTTATGTCTATAGGTGTTTTTAAAGTTGCTGAGAGGTCCTCCTCCTTGGTGTTTGAAAGGATTGCTGCTCTTGTGGCTGTCTCTGCTAAAGAGCCACTGTCTTGGCTCAAGCTCTAACATGGGAAAATAATAGACATTGCTTCTGATAAGCTAATAACTTTTATTTCTTCCATGGTGTCAAAGGAATTTATGATTTTAGTTTAGAAAGTTGTTAGTAATGTGACCCCACTTTAGCTGGGATACATTATTCCAACTAAATATATTGTGAAATGTATGCTGGACTGATACGTAATCATTTTCTAATTAAGTGGCTTAATCTTTAGCAGCAGCAAAACCTTTTTGTATGGTGACCTAAATATAGGTCAGATACTTACTGGGCGACATTCCTTGGGCTCTGTATCATGGTTGAAAATGTGTGATTTATTTGGCTTCCAGATACAACCAGAGATATCTGCTTCACTGGAAGCACAATTTACAATCTGTATCTGAGAGGAAGTCATTGACATCTGTCTTACCAAACAAAAGCATCACTGCTCATTTTGGTTTCTGAAAATGGAAGTCCATGACATCTTCCTCACCACTATTTCTGTTCTATAAGAACTGCCATGCTTTTATGCTATGCTAACATTAAAAAAAAGAACTCATGTATTGTAGTATACTACTAATTGTTGTCTAAGTTTTTATAAGTTTGGTACATATTGTTAAATTTTATATTTTGTGCATTCTACATTTAATATTTTTTGTTAAATTTTTGTGTATTCTATATTTATAAGTTTCTATATTTTATTTTACTGTATTAATTGTGGAGCTTTTCTCCCCAGGCCTCCACTGAAAATGGGTTCCTGACCCAGTGGACTTTCCCGGTCAACAAATGTCAATAAATAAAAATAATAATAAACAATAATTTGAGATCACCAGAAATAAAAGCATTACTGCTTATCATATTTTCAGTGGAAGGTAGCTGTTTTCAAGTGTCTCACCATATGAAGGTACCATTGTAAATTTGACATTCTTTGATGGCAGTTGCCTTACTGATGTGAGGTATTAGTGCTGGAAGGCATTATGGCACATTTATTGTTTTGTGGAGCAGTCCTCACTTATCAGAAACTCTGTTCTGTAATTTTATCAAGGGTATAACCTTTGTTTAGCGAGAAACCATAGTTGCATATCTATATCTATAGCTATATATATATATATATATATATATATATATATATATATATATATATATATATATATATATATATATATATATACAGATATATATATATATATATATATATATATATATATATATATAATATATATATATATATATATATTTATATATATATCTTATATATGGATACCATTGAGCTGATCTGCACATTTCACCTAATCCTATTCTACACTACCTACTTCTACACAGAGCACTGATTATATGGGAATCATATAATTTTGTGATTACTGGTGCTAGTGCAAGTGTTTAAGGGTCAGAGTTAGGGTAAGGGATACGTAGACCTATAGCAATCTTATCTTCCCTCTCCAAAATACTTGAAAAATGTATTCAAAAACAACTGTCAGATTATCTCTTGCAAGAGCTTCTATCCCTCACAACATGGCTTCCATCCTTCCCATAGCACTAACACTGCCCTTCTGACATATACACATACTGTCAATAAAACTAGAGATAATAGAAAACTCATCTCTTCCTTATTTCTAGACTTCTCTAAAGCCTTCAACACAATTTGCCACAACAAACTTCTACTTCATAAGGTCGCTCTCAGCCCACCCTTTTGTGGTTCAAAAGCTACCTGTCTAATGGGTATCAGTCAGTAAAATGGCACTCCATGCTCTCTCCTTGCCTCCCAGTCACAACCGGTGTACCACAAGGCTCTGTCCTTGGTGCCTTCCTCTTTAATATTTTCACCAACACCCTCTATACATCCAGACAACAGGCTACCATAATACAATACGCAGATGATTCCACTCTCATTTACCCATCTGACAACACGGTATACCTCCAAAAAACTACACAGCAAGCTTTAACAGCCAGTGAAACATAGCTTCGTGACTCACAACTCATGCTCAAGCCAAAGATCAAACTGCTACTTTTTTCCCCCAAATCCCTCTTTCATGAAAAAAACATAATTTAAAGCCCTCTCTCTTGATAATACAACCTGTGAAGTCACATCTAATAGCACTCTATTAGGAGTGATAGTGTCTGATAATCTTGCATTCAACCTACATATACAAAATTGCATAAGAAAAACTCATCAAAAACTAGGGATGCTTTACAGAACCAAAAACTTTCTCACTGACACAACTAAAGCTACTCTTGCCACTACTTATCTCCTCTCCACTCTTCTTTATGGTGCTCCCATGCTTATTAACCTCCAGGCTTTACAAAAATTAAAACATGAATAATGCTATTACAAAGTTGATAAATTTGCAGCACATACCCCTTCCAGAACCCACCACTGTATAGCACTGAAAACCTTAATTGGTTAGAACTGCTACATCAACTAACATATACACAACTTTGTAACACCTATATTATTAATTATCCAGCATCCATCTGCCTGTCCAACACTAAAACACATTCTACACAGCTATGTTCCCAGTCAGTCATTGAGATCTAGTGAACAAAAACTCGTGTCTGTCTACAAACCTAGCAAATCTGCTGGGCATTGTCTGTACTCGTACAAGGTTGCCAAGGCCTGGAACTCCTTACCTGTATCCATCAGGTCTATACCCTACCTCCCATCTTTCAAAACCACTGTGAAAGACTTCCTAGCTAAAATGTGTCTCTGTTCTTGCTCAAAACCAGGATAAACTATATCTCCTAAAAGTGAGCAAGTACCTTTTCATTCCTTATACCTTCTTACTCTCCCCTTTCACTTACTTCCTTACAGCTATCTAATTCGTTTCCTCGACTTTCTCTCTAAATATATCATAAGCCTGTTTTCCCCTCACTTCATGTTGTGCTTCCTGTATTAGACTAACTTGCCTTTAATTTCTCTAATTACCTTTAATTTCTCTAGGAACTGTCTAAAATGTCTTAAATATTAAATGATTGTCATATAACTTGTATCCTTAACCAATGTTTTTATATTATGTCTAATTTGTTATAACTATTTAAACTGCAAATGTTTTTGCTTTATTTTTGAAGATTGTAAAATTATTGTTCTTAAAATGTTTTGCAGTAATTTATAGTTTCTCTTCCCAGGCCTCTGCTGAAAATAGGCTTCTACCCAGATGGACTTTCCCAGTAATCAAATGTCAATAAATAAATAAACAATAAAAAGAACCTTCAGACACAGTTTCAAATAAACCTTTTTCAAGTTTAAGCCATGATTGTAAAGTGTTTATGTTTATACTAGCTAACAGAATGGCAAAGGCATTGCCAAAATTGATATATATGGATCAGTGTGGTTTTGTAGAAGGGGACCAAACATGTGATAACATTAACTGAGCAATGATGATCGAGAAGAAATCAAAATGTAAGAAAATACTGGTTTTGATGGTGGGTATTGATGCAAACTAAGCATTCTATAGAACACCTGGGATTTTATGAACAGTGCAATGGAAGCATTTGCATTTCCTGATAGAATAATATGATTAATTAGGAGAATATATATAAAGGGTTAGAGGCAAGAGTTAAGGTGGGAGGGTTTCTCTCTGACAAACTGTGTTTGGACAGAGGAATCCAGCAGAAGCATCCTGTCTCCCTTTAGTTATTTACTTTATGTCAGTGTCATTTTTCAAATAAAATAATGGATGCAGAAATGCAAGGATAAATAACTGGCATGTTTTTTCACCTAACCCTTTTGATATGATAGAAAGCATGGAAGTCCTCATTTCCAGACAAATTAATCACCTAGATGACAGACTCAGGCAAAGTGTGTTTACACCTTTCAATTTTTCCCTGCCTTCTTCTAATACCAAAACGATTTGCAAGTGATCAAGGTGTTCAGTTGATTTATTCATTTGTTTGTATTTGTTAAATGAAGTAGATCAGTGGGCCACATCAACTTTTTAAGACTCTAGCTGGAATTCTTTTGGGCTCTGTTTGTTATACTTCTTCGTTGCCTACCTCACGTTGTAGGATACAAGAAGCTATGACACATCTTGATTGTGTCTTCTTTCCTTTTTCCATTTTCTTCTTATGCTGAAGTTCATTAAAAGTTCACCATTTTCAGAGCAAAAGTCATTCTGACATCCCCATTCAGCCATAAGCACATTTGGTGTCCTACATTTGAATACATTTTCTTAGATCCCTTCTGACTTTCTCCGTGTTGAACACATCTTCCCATATTGAAACACCTCTCAGGATGTTCATACATGTAATGTACAGTTGATTATTTTGAGTTCCAATAATAGTCAGGACAGCTGATTTGAGACTTTATATCTTATCATCCCGCTAAATACCATCTACTGTATCACCTACTGTATAGGGACACTGGAATACATGTTGTAATTGGGCCACAACATGAGATATGCACCCTGTCTCAGCCTCGGTGCCATGGGCTTTGGGATAAATTTCAGAAATCTTTGAGGCAGAACTCCATTTTTAAGTATGGAGGTTCACTAAGGAGCTACTTCTCACTATTATTCTAGCCATGATCCATGGCACTGACTTGCCTTAAAATGCTTAAAACCTTTTCTGAATCACACCGTTCTTCTAAGGCTTCCCTCTCAGAATTCATTGTCTCTGTGGCATGTTTATTTCATCCTTTATTTTCTTGTATCAGCTATGTTAGAGGAGCTGAAATAGTTAACCTGGGAGACCATTTTCTTTTGACCCTAACATTTGCTAAGAGAATTTCTGAGTTTCAGGCTGTTTCTGTGAGTACTTTACCTTACATTTCTCCAAGAAAAGACCTTTATGCACTAATCCTTAATTCATGCATAATCCGGCTGCCAAGATAATTCTGAACCAGTCACTTCACTTGCCTGCTTGCTTTCTCAGTATCCCATGTACAGGTTGAGTACCTCCTTCATTGCATGGACATGCACTGGCAGCTTAGCTGTTGCATTGATAGGACAGATCACATCCGTCCATCCATCCATCCATCCATCCATCCATCCATCCATCCATCCATCCATCCAACCATCCCCAAGGATGACCAGTCTTTTGTCTCCTTTGCTAGTGGTTATTAAGGTAATAAAGTCACTAGAAATTGCCTAGTAGATCTAATGGCATTGTTTTCAATAATAACAAATATTTAAACCATATAGTTTACTCCAAAAGTGCATTGTACTTGCACTTGTGCAATATTTGCTGTTTCTTTCAGACAGTTAGCTGTGATGATATATCTTTATCAGGTACTTTGGTTATCCATAAAGACAGTGAAAAGCATTGTAAGGTGAATGTCAGTGTCAGGTCTAGATTAGCCTTTAGGATCATAGTGATCAAGGTTATTGCTTTATTTATTTGGAAATTGTTTACTGTACAAGTCCGACTGGGCATAACTCTCATTTTCAGTGGAAGCCCGGGGAGAAAAGCTCCAATATGCATAGTTCAGTTAATAAACTACATAATACTATCACATGAAGTGCAGTAACAAATAGTAGAATTGACATGCAGGACAAATAAAGTCAGATCAGAAAATCATACAGTGAATATCAAACAAGAATCAAAGGATAAAGCAAAAAGTCTCCGGCACAATAAAGGTTTTCCTTGTATCAGTGAAGGCAGGCAGACCACTCGGGGAAGTAGCAAACACTTTTAATCCATAAACTCACATCAACGAACAAAAACAAGAACAAAAGCAGAGGTCGATTAAGCGCTTTCGTCTCCTGTTACAGAGACTTCATCAGAATAACCTTTACATCTCGACCATTCATTTTATATATTCATCTTTTTCATTAATTGGCAATCATTGAATTAACGCCATCTGCATTAAAGCCATACCACCACATAAAAGCACACTGAATTCTACTATTTGTGAATGTCAGTCCATTTTAAAAGAACCATATTAAATGTTAAATACTAAGTATTTGATTAATATGTAGTCATATCTCATAGTCTCACAGAGAAATGATCTGGCAGTTAAAATTAGATGCATGTTGTGATAAAGGTTTAAATGACCACATCTCTATTGTCCCAGCACTTAAAATATTGGCCGCAGACCCTAAAATAACAAAATATTGATTAATGTGTAATAATTCAATAATTTATTAACTTAATAATTCAATACATTTACTATTTTAACAATTTACTATTTAATATTTATTACATAATATTTAATATATGATATTTATTCACTCATACTAAATATTTATTCGTGTATATTTATTTATATTTATATTTATGCATATATTTATATTTATATAAATGCATTGAATTATTTGTTTCATATATTTATTAAATAGTATGGTGACAAGCACATATATATATTTTTTGTCTGCGTATTTATTTATTGAATAAGAGGATACATTTAAATTATTAAAAATTTTTAAAATATATAAAACAGGTTCCAATTCATTGGTTTATTTTTAAGAATTTTAAGAATTTTATATATTTTTTAACTTTAAACACTTTTCAAACAACAAAAGAAAAAAGTATCATAATACTCCACTCTTTTTTAGAGGGGTTATGGGGTTTTTTTCTATGTTTATGTTCACACCCTAGTTATACAAAGGATACCCATACGTCCATCCTTAAAGTATATTTTATTAAGTATATCTTCAAGGCACTCCTGGTATTGTGTGGTTCGTGGGGAGTTTTAGATGGTTTAGATTGTATACATTGTTTACATTGTCTTGATAGGGTTATGTTTGTATTTACAAACATGTATTCTTGGAATTTTAGAAATTGGTCCTTTGAAAGTTTGTTAAGAATACACACAAGAACACATACACAAGAATGTAAATGCATTAATAACTTAATTTAGGACATGTATTTTAAATATAATGTAAGCTTCCTCTAAGCAACACTCTGTGTTTTTTTCTGTTTGTTTGTATTAGGAATGACTACATATTAATCAAATACTTAGTATTTAACATGTAATATGGTTCTTTTAAAACAGACTGACATTCACAAATAGTAGAATTCAGTGTGCTTTTATGTGGTGGTATGGCTTTAATGCAGATGGCGTTAATTCAATGATTGCCAATTAATGAAAAAGATGAATATATAAAATGAATGGTCGAGATGTAAAGGTTATTCTGATGAAGTCTCCGTAACAGGAGACGAAAGCGCTTAATCGACCTCTGCTTTTGTTCTTGTTTTTGTTCGTTGATGTGAGTTTATGGATTAAAAGTGTTTGCTACTTCCCAGAGTGGTCTGCCTGCCTTCACTGATACAAGGAAAACCTTTATTGTGCCGAAGACTTTTTGCTTTATTTCGTGTGTGTTTTTGCTTTTTGGTTACAAGAATCAAAGGATATTGAACACCTAGTAAAGTACAATCCATAGTGATAATCAATGATAAAGATGTTAAGCATTTTAAATATCCTCATCCTCACTGCTGCCTATTACAACTGGAGTCCCACAAGGGTCCATTTTAGGTCTCCGTCTATTCTCCATCTTCATTAATGATCTCCACAGCATCTGCCAAGATGCAACTGTTATACAATATGCTGATGACTCAGCATTAGTCTGCTCAGCCAATAACCCCCATGAACTCCTCTCCATCACCCAAAAAGCCTTCCAAGCTACCAAAACCTGGTTTCTTAACAAAAACCTTTTACTTAACCCCCAAAAGACTAAACTGTTGCTATTTAAGCCAAACAAAATTCACTCCACTGCCCAACTCATTCAATATTGTGTCCAGAGATGGGACTATCATCTCTCCAGACACTCATACTAAACTGCTAGGAGTCACCATTGACAACAACCTCAAGTTCGATCTACATATAAACCAAACTATTAAAAACATCCACAAAAAACTGGGCAGTCTTTATAAAAATAAACCATTTCTAACAATCTGCTAGAATAACCATAGCTCAAACCTACCTCCTCTCTCCACTATTATATGCAGCTCCTATCTTCACCAACCTACCCAAAACTGAAATGGCCACGCTCAACATCTGCTACAATCAAATTCCCAGATTTGCTACCAGTGCCCCCTACCATGCCCACCACTGTCAGTCACTACATCAACTTAAGTGGCTTGAATTCCCAAATCTCCTGTCATTCCACCAGCTCTCTTTCACTCATAAACTCCTGCTACTTCCTGAAAAAACGCCAGTACTATGTAATCTACTTAAACTATAAGCCAATCCCAAACGACTTCGGTCTAGCGATAAAAGACTAATCAAGGTGACCAAAACCAATAACTCAGTAGGTGACTCCCTATTCCCCAACTACACAGGTAAAATCTGGAACTCATTACCCTCTGCCATTACCTCTGCCAACTCAATGGTTACATTCAAGAAACTACTCAAAGAACACCTAATACTCACAAGGAAATGCCCCTGCCATCCTCCAAGTTGACCCCCTATTATACTAACCCTCCCACCCACTCTCCTGCTTCCTCTCACTTCTATCCCTTGTAGATGAACCATAATCTCCCCCTAATGTGCTTCACCTCCAAACACCTTCCCTAGCAGTCCACGAGTTAACACATACCATCCCAAATCCTGTTAGTACCCACAGAACACTCTTTCAACCCCTTCTTACTTATGTTTGTCTTATGCAATTTTTACCTCTAGAATCCTGTACATTCTGTGTACTATTCTACTTCAAACTTTAAAACTATGCGATTTTTGATATATCTTGCTATTACCAAGGATTATTGTACTATGAAACTGTAAACCTATGCAGTCTTGTAAAATAATGTGTTTTCCTAAGGAAATTTGCTTGATATGTATTAATATCTTACTTGTATGTTATTATTCTATGAAGCTTTTCTCCCTAGGCCTCCGCTGAAAATGGACATGTATCCAGTTGGAATCTCCTGGTCAACAAATGTAAAATAAAATAAATAATAAATAAATAAATGGGCAAAAGACTAAGAGAAAGGAAAGAGATTTTGCAGGTGGGGAGATTAGGAAATGGAGTTAAAGTCGGGAGCTATCAGAGAAGTAACTGCTGCTTTGGCTAATAAGAGCAAGAAGGAAAGTAAAGGGGAAAAAAGACCATGGGAAAGAGACGGGAGAAAGAAGGAAAAGGGAAGAGAGGGAAGGAGTAATGGTTATGTCAGTCTGGTATAAGACATGTACAGAGCCAGGAGTTAAGGAAAAATCTCTTTAGAGATTGTTTGAATATGTGACTACATGGCATTGCTCTAATATATATAGGAATACTGTTCCAGGCTTGGCTACTTCCAGAGGGCAACCACACTGGTGCATATGCTGGGGGTTCTTTCCTATCAGTTCCTGCAGCTAATATAAGACACACATGAAAGATGCATTTACCATAATGTTATGTCTTTGAGAGGAACTCTGGCTGCAGGATCCAGCCATCCTTCTAGTTTGTAGGATCATAGGAAGTTACTAGCCTAATGGCCCTTGGGTCCTTACAAGCCTAGACAAGTTCTTAGTTGTTCAGGAAACATACCTATCAGCTGTATAGATTTTTGCAGAATGTCCAGATTTTTGCCTCATATTTTTGGTCCATGTTTAATAATTTTTTTTTTAGTTTTCTGGCAAATCATTGAAGATTTAAGTCAGAAATAATGACAGATATTTGAGTTTCAGACTTCATGCCATTCAAAAGATTCATGCTAATGCAAAACCTATTGCTCAATCTACTTTGTAAGTTTGTATGAGCAAGATTTAAAAATTGTCCCTATTTTTCGGCCTTTATCCTCTCATTAGTTATGGCTTTGTCCAGATTTCTTACTCTAAGATGTTGAGAAGTATGCCAGGAACTAATATGGTAGGAGGGAGCAGTGTGTTATGGGATAGGCATGGAGTCAATATCTTAGAAATTTTTTATCTGGTAAGTATACTTAATACCTGTGAAACAAGTCATATCAGTTTCTATAGCTGGTGGTCTAAACGGGTTCATGTCAAACCAACGACATGCAAAAGAACGACATTCACTATATCGAAACGAAACCACCGACATTTCAAAACATCGACAGTACATTTATACGTAAGTACGGTGCTAACATGGGTCCTGCAAGGGGGAAGTAAAGGATATGATATGACACTGTACCCATACTACTTCCCCCTTGCAGGACCCATGTTAGCACCATACTTACGTATAAATGTACTGTCGATGTTTTGAAATGTCGGTGGTTTCGTTTCGATATAGTGAATGTCGTTCTTTTGCATGTCGTTGGTTTGACATGAACCCGGTCTAAACACACATAGTGCTGCTATGCTAAGTACTCACAGATGCCATTTTTCTGGTGCATTTTATTACTTCCAGCTGTGTGATTGATGATTCCTCCATTTCAGAATCTCAGACTATCTCAAACTATGAGAGAATGTCCAGTTAAAACTATTCCATAGTTAGCAAGATGGCAGTGGTGTAAGGAATCATCTGTGCAGCTACATTCTGTTAAAGTATTTTTGCTTTTTTTGTCTCCAAGCTTTAGCAATGTACAGCACATTATGTAGACAGTATCAAAAGCTGCTGATGTATGCTAAATAATAGTACTGCAACCTAAAGGAACACCAGCTGTCAATATGTATTTACAAACTTTCCTAATTGAGATATTTGCATAATGGATGAAACTACACTAATAATGGACACTGTCATCAGGTACCACACAGTTTGTTTCTTCAAATGAATATTTCTCTTGGATCCATAAGTACTGCAAATTATCCCTGTTATTAGCATTGTGAAAAATAGTGCTGCAACCACCAGGATCAACCAAGTATTTCCCCAAATAAATCTATTACAAAAAAAATGGCATCAAAGCACTCTGAATGCTTTATTAAGATTCACAAAGAAGGATATATAATTTAATTTACAACAGCAAAGATTATAGTGGCTTTGGATTAAAATAGTCAAGTATACCTGACATTTCTGCCTCAGTTAATAAAGACCTTTATTTAGCTGTTCATAAACTATCTGATCTAATTACACCTGTATTAAAAAGGCATTTCTCCCTTGTGTTCAGTGTTTTATGATCTTAAAAATAATGTAATAGAACTCAAGAATACATCACCTAACTTGGAAAGCGTTTTGGTGGTTCTGAATCTACAGTGCCTACTATTCCCTGGCTCCGAAGTTAACCTTTACAAGTGGGGCAACTGAATTGCTCAAGACATCAGACTTCTGGTCGGAAGGTAGAGCACGTAAAAATATATTATTCATGGTTTCAGGGCGACCCCTAACCGGGAAAAGCCGAAAGACACAAAGAAACAAATGGTTTCAGGTAAGAATGTACTGAACTGTGACCATCATACAAGCAATCGTTGACTTAGTCATTCAAGTGGCAGACGTGGCTTCAGCTCTTCTGTTGTATGTCACAGACTGACCACATAGATCACTAGACTTACCACATCCACATGACCTCTCTCCATAAGCAGTATTTGAGAAATTGTTGAATGAAGCTGATACATTTATAGTGATGTTGGCAGCAAAGACTTTGTGAACTACTTCATGGAATGGCTTAAAACTGACAATTGTTCCTACTACAAGTAAGATAAATGAAAATGAAGATTACCCAGACATTAAGACATTAGTTTAGTCTAAAATTATATTTGTTTCAAAGTCACTTACCCAGCAACTATGTCTTTTTCATGCAATTGAACTGATTACAAGGCACAAAACCATGAGCAGCTGTCAAAAATATGACAAGCTTCTTAAGTAACTAAGGCCAGTATGATTCTTTTTAATGATCACACTTATTTATGTCCTATGATACTGCAGAAACTCTCAAATTTTCATCAGTTACTAGAGTTTTCCAAAATATACTCTGCAGAATTCTTTTACATATGAATGTGCTGAGTAACTAACTGCAAGGTACCAAATAACGGGCATGTATCACCATAAACCTTCAACCTGACCACTGACACTGCTACTTAACTAGACTACTCCACTGATTTTTGACTAGTGTTACTCTCTCATGCCTACCTACTACCATGCTTAACCTACTGTTCCCAAATACTAACAAATCTGAACTCCTCCCTACTTACCAAACTAGAATCAACATATCACAAGATAGCCAGATTTGCAGCTGAACATACATATAAATCACACCACTGTCTCTCCCTAAAATACATGAACTGCCTCAAATTACCACACCTGTTTCTACAATCTCAGCTCCAAATCATACATACCACCCTAAAGCAGCTTACTTTTTGCCCAGCACTATCATCCCTCATCTCCCTCTACTCCCCTATCAGACATCTCCGAAGTGCAAACCAAGATCTATTATCTGTATATAAACCCAAATCCAAGACAGGGTGCAGCTTATACAGCTACCATCCCTCCGTTGCATTGAACAAACTCCCACTAGAAATGAGGATCCTCATACACCCTAAACAATTTAAACTAGCCACCAAAGCCTACTTCAAAAAACACTGGACCTGCCACTACATTACCCCTCCCTGACCAAAACCAACCAAACTAGTCCTAATTACCTATTTACATTCTGTTTCCTTCTATGTAACTCACAAAACTTCTCTTTATTCTCCTTATTTAACTCCAGATTGCCTAATTTTTTACAAACTTTAATCATTTTGTTTCTTATGATGTAATTGTTATTCTACTTATGTTTATATTATTGTATAATTCTGGCAACTATTAAATGTGATTTCTAACTTATTGAATATCACTCTAGTAATTCTTGTATGTTCTGGAGCTTTTCTCCCCAGGCCGCTGCTGAAAAAGGACATTAGCTCAGTCGGACACTCCTGGTCAACAAATGTAAAATAAAGTAAAATAAAATAAAATAAATAAGGAACCATACTGGACCTACAAATTTGTACTAGATTTAAGTAACTGAAAATAGGAACTGTAGTCTTACTTAAATCAGTTGCTTCAAAGGTAGTGCTTTCCTTATGGTGAGCAAGTGTTAACTAATTTTTGACAGGTTAACATTAACACTTGCCCATCTGACAGACTTAAATGCTATTTATACTGACGCTAAATATGTTTTTTTTATTTTGTTGGGGGAACCATCTTAAAGAAGTGCAGTGGCAATGCTAGCTGTAATAACATTGATATGTATTTTGCTAAATGTTTTCTCCTTGCTGAAGTCTTACTTTATTTGAAATATTTACTCTATCCATACTTGTCTCACTAGTTATGGAGTAAATATAATGTTCCACTTGTGCCACTAAGGTGCCATATTTTACTAGGTGGCAAATGTTTTGTTTCAAAATCTATTAACTAGGCAATATCAATTGTTTACAATTTGTAAGTGATAAATAACTACACTAATACTTTCATTTCACCTCTGTGAATGTTGTATTAATAAATATAGCATACTTAAATTTATAATGTTTCATTTCTCCCTAGATGTCCTAGTTAAAAGGCTGTCAAGAAGGGATATAAACTAGCAAATAAGAGAAAATGTTTTCCTCTTATAATAAATATTCATAGTGGTTGCAGGAATAAATCTGAGCTGATTGCTGTGTTGGTAAATGGCATATAAATTACTGTTACAGAGAAAGGGGGGGCTTCCACTTTGTGTCCTTACAGTTGCATGTCACAGTTTATTTATCTATTTATTTCCTTTTGTTTACCAGGAGAGTCTGACAGGGCATGCAGTCCTGTTTTCAGTAGATGCCTAGGGAGAAAGTATCCATTTAGAACAAATTAGTTATACACTGCATAGATAAACACAATCAAATAAACAACAACATAGAAAATTGAAATTACAAAGAAAAAGTGAAGTTACAGAAAAAATATCTATATACATTATTTACAATATTTTAACTGAAACAAGATGAGCTTATAAATACAGCTCACATTTTTCCCATTTATCAGTAGATAAGAAGAAAAAAAATATAGTAAAGCAATGAAATTCTGGAAATAGGTTCATAGGTTCATAGGTTGGTACTAGGCTACTGGCCCTAGGGCCTATACAAGCCTAGCCATAACAATTCCCTGGCTATTTCTTCCCACACTATTTACTTCACTGGACCCCTGTATAACAGGGTGACTGACATGATCCCCGGGGTGAATTTCCTCTCTCCCATCCAATCATCAAGGTTCCTTTTGAGAGGGCCAAAGAGGCGCTCTGCTTGACATGTATG
The DNA here is from genome assembly GCF_019279795.1 of Protopterus annectens. Taxonomy (NCBI): domain Eukaryota; kingdom Metazoa; phylum Chordata; order Ceratodontiformes; family Protopteridae; genus Protopterus; species Protopterus annectens. The sequence goes on from NC_056726.1 coordinate 960,495,631, forward strand.
GGCAGTCTATTTCAGAGTCTGGGGAGTCTCTGATAAGGAACCTATCCCTCCAGCATGTTTTATTTATTGTGATGACAAGATTTAGATCACTGGAGCATGTGGCTCTGAGGGACAGGGATTTCTTTAAGTGTAGCATGTCCAGCAGGTCTGGGTTTGACATGGCCTTGTATGTTAAGCAGAGATCACCTCCAAGTAGACGATATGCGACAGAGAATAGCTGGAGTTTTTTAAGGTGGTCAGCATAGGGCATCTGCTTTAGGCCTGTGATTCTTTTAGTGAGGTATTTCTGCGGCCTTTCCAGTTGTTGCAGATGTCTTGAGAGGTACATACCAAATGGGGCATTGTATTCTATAATGCGTCTAATGAGGGATGAGTACAGTGGGACAATGACCTCCTTTTTTTTTGATGAAAAGCCCTTAGTGATGAGGTGTGCCACATAGAAGGATTTTCTGACTGTTGTGGCGATGTGGTTATTGAAGGTGAGACCACTGTCCACCTATGTCCCTAAGTCTCTTATCACACTTTCGGTGTTTAGACTGCCACCTATGTGATAATTCATGGGTACATGTTTTTTCCCAAAGGGGATAACTATACATTTCTTGGCAGTGAGCTTGAGCCCATGGCTCTGGCACCAAGCATCTGTTTCTGTAAGGCCCTTTTTTAGAGTATCCACATAATTTGGGGATTCAATAATGGCTCCCAGTTTGCAGTCATCTGCAAACTTTTTTAGCCAGAGTCCCCTAGTGTTGGCCTATACTTCAGAGAAGTAGATGCCAAACAAGACAGGTCCCAGGACTGAACCCTGAGGTACTCCACTTGTCACTTGTCTGGAGCTGGATTTGTAGTCAGCTACTTTTACAGTGTGGGTTCTGTCAGTAAGCCAGTTGGCAACCCATTGAGTGACATAGGGATTAATGCCCAGCTTAGTAAGTTTATCTATGATTCCAGAGTGGGGGATGGTGTCAAAGGCCTTGGCAAGGTCCAGATAGGCTGTGTAGACTGCCTTACCCTCGTTCACAGCTCTGGAGACTAATTCGAAGAAGTCAATAAGGTTCAGGAGACAAGCTGGTTCCTTCATGAACCCAAACTGGGTGGGGTCCAGTGTTTTAAGGTTGCCAATGTCTTTGTTTATAAGTTTCATGATAATACGTTCCATGGCCTTGCAGATCAGGCTCATCAGACTGATGGGGCGGTAGTTCCCAAGATCCAAGGTGAATCCCCCCTTGTGGAGTGGGATAACTGTAGCTGTGCGCCACTCAGTGGGCACAAAGCCTGAGGTGAGGTGAAAAAGACAGGAAGAGAGATTGCAAGATGAGAATAGGAGGTGATATTTGAGTTTTGAGAAATATGGGATAGGAAGTTAGGTGGGAAGAAGAGAAATTTGAGTGAAGTGAGAAAAATGTATCATGATGGGAGCATGAGTACAGCCAGGTGTTTTTTGTTTAAGAGTATCCCATGACCATACGTCTTGTTCTATTTGCTAAGTGTTCATTTCAAAAACCCTTCACAGTAGACTTTCTTTCCCTTCCTTGTTTCTTGAGAACCAGATCTTAAGCTTCTTGCTAAAGATACAATGGATGGAATCTTCCACCCTGAGGGTCAGCCATTAGGGAAGAAGAAGGTGAAAAAGGTACGACCAGAATCTTCCACTGTCCAGCCTCTGCCAGGTGTTTCTCCCAAGGTTGTTACAAACCTGGAGGCTCACCCAGCTGTGTTGTCAGAGTCCTCTACCATGACTATTTTGGAGGGTGGTGAGATTCCAACTGACAGCGCATCCAAAGAGGATTTGCAGGTGTCCATCTTGGACATTCAGGGGGAACCACAGTTGATTTTTTTCCCCGAGGGGCTCAGGGGAGTTCCTCAGATTTTGGCTGGGGAAGGAGTTCCTACTATGGTTCTTGACTGCAGTGCTGGGTATGAGTCTTCTCAGTTTTTTTGAGAGGACATTCCGTTTACAAAGAAACAAAAAAATGAAACATGTTTCTTCTGCTCCTAGGGATCCTCAAAGTGAAATGCAGGCTTTCACTTGGGGGCTATTTTCTGCTTTAATGTCTTTAAAGCCTTCTAAAGGGGTTTCCGTTCCTGCTCCTCCTTGGTCCTCTACTCCCCTTAAAAGGCCTAGAGAACAGGATTCTTCTGAGACTGAGTCAGATTCTGATCATGAATCCCAGACTTATTCTACTCAAATTCCTTCTTCTTTGGACTATGGGTCAGAGGGGGAGGACTCTGTTAATCCTGATGCTCCTTTTAAGGAAATTTCCTTTTGGGATACACTTTCCAGAATGATGGAAGTGGGATTGTGTTCAGGTCCCCTGATAGCCATAGGAGGTACTACGAGTTGTTACATTTGGAGTCTCCTAAACCTGCGGCTATTCTTCCTGTTTTGGCTGCTTTGCTGGATGTTCTTTCCAATGCCCGTCATGCTGATGAGTCTTTATCCCCTGCTCCCAAGAAACCTGATAGGTTTTATAGGGTACCTGAGGATTGTTTCTTTTTGTATAAATGTCCTGCTGCTGACTCTTCTGTGGTCTCTGTAGCATCTGATAAGCCATCTCAGTTGCTTCCTTCACCCAAGTTATTACCTTCTGACAACGATAGAAAGATAGCAGAATTATGGAATAGTTGGGTAAGGTTTACACTTCTGCTACCCTAGGTTTTAGGACTATTAATTATCAGACCCATATGTCTAGGTATGTGTTGGCTCTTCTTTCTCAGGCCTGTCAACTTATTTCTGATTTTCCAGACCATGAGGGAAAAACTTCTGTTCTTTCCTTGCTAGGGACTTCCTCTCAAGTCATTCGTCATTCTATTAAATGTAGTTATGATGCCTGTTCTAGGGCTGCTGTTTTCGGTTCAGTTATGAGGAGGTATTCTTGGCTTAGGCTCCAGCCTCTACCTGATGATATTACAGCTAAGCTGATGGATGCTCCCTGGACTCTAAACTTTTGTTTAGAGAAGCTGCTTCTGGTTTGTTTAAGTCCCTTCAGGATAAGGGTAAGGCTTTACAGGATCTTAAACATGTTTTTGTTTCTCCTGTGCCTAAATTTCAGAGAAACTATCCCGCTAAGCCTGCCTTTGTTCATAGACATATCTGCCCTTCTACTAAAGGCAAGAAGAGCTGCAAACAGGCTCCTCCTGCTAGGGCTACTCCATTTTCTGGGTTTCCGAAGCCTTCCTTTCTCGATATAACAGGTGCTGTATGACTATCCGTCTCCTCCCAGCCACATTCCCTTTCTCTTCAGCTTTCTTTTTTTCTTCTTGCTTGGCTTCAGATCATGAATAAAAAAACGTTCTTGGTCTCAAAGAATCCAAAATAGAACCCATACATGAAAAACACACACGAAGAAATAAGCAGCCAAACTGGAATAAGTATAACTTCACTTTACTGGAATTCTGGTACCTCGGCCTTCGCCTTCATTTGGAATATCATTCTCTAAGTACATCCAGTATATATACACACCCTCTTCATATCAATTATGCAATTAATCAATTATATAATAGATGAAAACATTTCAATTAAAATACAACAATTAAATCAATTGCACAATAATATATATAAATACATTTAACTATATATTTTTAAATATAACAATTAAATTTCCAAATTCATTCCATCTGGAAATAGAGTTCTATAATTAGTAATGAATTTAGTTTCCAAATATAATAATTTACGTTGAAAATTAACATCTGTGCCACCTCCCCCATATGGTTTAGCCAAAATACTAAAATTAAAATTAATACATTCCCCTCCATGGAATTGATGAAAATGACTAGCAACAGGACTATCAGGTCTGCAATTCCTGATGTCTCCCAAGTGCTCCATGATTCTTTGTTTTACCCTACGTTTAGTCTGTCCTATGTACCATCTCTTTTTTACACAATTGCATCCTATAATATAAACAACCCCCAAAGAATTACAATCGAAATAATCCAGTGCTTGATAAGTAACCCCATTAATTTTGTGGCCATCTAGATTTATAATTTTATCACAAACCCTACACTTTCCACATGCAAAAGCCCCAGCATTAGATTGTTTTTCTTTTTTACCCTTACTTCTCACCAATTCCTTGAGATTTTTACACCTAGTGTACGAAAAAATAACATTTTTTGGTATTATATCCTTCAAAAATTCATCACTAGTAATAATAGGCCACATGTTTAACACAATCTTTTTCAAAATTGGTGAAAAGGGAGAAAATCTATTCACAAAAAATATTTTTTCCATTTCTTCAAAATTATTTCTACCATTGTGAAAAGAACTATTATTACTCCCTCTTGTATTTCTATATTCATGATAACCATGGTCTTTCAAATTCAATATTCTTTCTACATTGGCTCTATGGAATTGAATATTTTCCCATGTATAGCCTCTATCAAATAATTTTTGACCAATGTTATCAAATTCCTTATGAATATTAGAAACTTCAGAAGTATTTCCAGCTATTCGCTTGAATTCCCCTAAAGGCAAAGACTTAATTAAGTCAAAACTGTGCATGCTGGTAGCATGCAAAAAATTATTTACTGCTGTAGTCTTGTGGTAAGGTTTGTGTTCAATCCTGCCATCTGTACCGATATAAAATTGTACATCCAAAAACTGAATAATATTCCTATTAACTACATAAGTAAAATCCAAGCCACATGGATTCAATTTTAAACTGGATATAAACTCGTCGAAATCTTGGGGGTTTCCTCTACACAAAAATAAAAGATCGTCTATAAATCTTTTATAGACCAAAACATTCTTCTGAAAAAACTTTTTAGTATATACAAATAAATTCTCAAAATGTCCCATGAAAATGATAGCGTATGATGGTGCAAAACTTGCACCCATCGCTGTTCCTTCTCTTTGCAAAAAATATCTATTATTAAACTCAAAAACATTATGTGTGAGACAAAATTCTAGAAGGGAAATTAAATAATGGGTCCTGGGTCCTTCTCCTATATATGTATGTATGGCCTCCAAACCCCAACGTGTAGAAATAGATGTATATAATGACACAACATCTACACTAGCCCAATAGTAATTATCTTGCCAAGTTATTCCCCTGAAGTTATCACAAACTTCTGTCGTATTCTTAACATGTGATGGAATTCTTGCTAAGTATTCTTTAAGTACCGAATCCAAAAAGATGCCAACATTTTGTAAAAATGCCCCCCTTCCTGAAACTATCGGACGTCCTGGGGGATCAACCAGATTTTTATGTATCTTTGGTAATATAAAAAATCTGGCATCGTTAGGATTCTTGACAAATAACTTTCTGACATCACTTGGGGAAAAAAAACCTAGTCTTTCTCCTCTCTCCAAAAGTTCTAGTAAACTATCATTAAATTCTAATTTGGGATTGGAGGACAAAGAAATATAAACATTCCCATCAGATAACAATTTTAATACTATATCATTGTATTTTTCCTTATCTAATACCACCCAGTTACCTCCCTTATCTGATTCCAAAAAAACAAAATTATTGCTCATCCTTCTAATTTCACAAAGGGCTTGCCACTCTTCCTTGCATAAATTATAGCTTTTCATTCATTTTTTAAACAAAAAATACTCATTCATAATCTGTTTGTTTAAAACCCTTTCAAAAAAATTAATGCAATAATTATTTTTCAAAGGGGTAAATTCACTAACACAAGGCACCTTTGGAATATTGAATTTACCATAGCCCGTGTTATATTATATTGGCTTCAGATCACTCAAGATTCTTGGGTTCTATTGATCATTCATCAGAGGTACTTCATGGTGTGGAAATCCCACCCTTCTTTTATGGGCATTCCTCAACCTCCTCAGGAACAGCTTCCCTTTTTCCCAGATGTTTATTTATTTATTGGCATTTGTTTACGGGGAAAGTCCACTGAGCCAAGCAAGCCCATTTTCAGTGGAGGCCTGGGCGGAAAAGCTGAAATGTAAAAAATAATAATAATATTTATTGACATTTGTTTACCGGGAAAGTCCACTGAGCCAAGCAAGCCCATTTTCAGTGGAGGCCTGAGCAGAAAAGCTGAAATGTAAAAAATAATATTAATACATTAAGTTACAAAAGTTTATAAAATTACATAAAAAGAAATAAGACTAAGTAAAACAATGTATAAACAGCAAAGTTAAATATAATGAAAAAACAAAGGCATGATAATAACTTGAAAATAGTACAAAGCATATTTCAATGGATTCTGAGACAAGCAGTTCTAAGCATAAGAAAGAAAAAATGTATATACTTTGAGGGAGTAAATTAGATCAAGCAACAGATGAATGTGAAGGTAAGTTAGTAGGAGAGGCAGTTAGGAATAGGTTTATAATGTCATAGGGGAAAGGAAAAACTTAAAGGAGAGACAAAAGAAGGGGTATGGGGGAAGAGTAAAAGTTAAAGGACACTAAAAGATAAGAGAGAAGGAAGATCAGTAAATGGAAAGTGGAATGTGCAGAAGGGGAGAGAGAGAGGTGGGGAAAAGGAGAAGGAGGTAGGTATAGTTCTAAAGGGGAGTTAGGTAGGAGTTTGTTAGGAGTGTAAAGACAAAAGGAATTATTAGGAAAAGCTAGATATAGACAGATATACGGTTTAATTAGTAAGTTAAGTTTAAGTAATGGCTGAGTTGGGAATTGAACAGTTACATATCCATTTGGAGAAGAAATGATTGTGCAGTGCACTTTTGAAGTTAGAAGGGCTTGATTATAAGCAGATGGATGCAGGAAGGTTATTCCATATTTTGGAAATTTACCAGGAGCATAAAAGTTGGCATGCAGGAAGTTTGGGTTTGTATATTTGGAGAAGATATTGGTGTTCAGAGCATAGAGGCCGAGCTGGAATGTAAAGAGAGAATAGGGAGCTGAGTGCAGGACAGTCATGGAGCTTATATATCAGTTTATGAGTGGTTGTAAGCTGGAGGAGGAGTAGATAATGGGGGAGTTCAAGCCACTGTAATTGTTTTAAGGCAATACAGTGATGAGTAGAATGGCAAAAATTTGTAACAAATTTAGCAGTCTTTTTATAGCATGTTTCTAATTTTGCCTTCAGAGAAGACTGCAGGTTAATTAGTAAAGGAGCACCATAACTTAGCGAAAGCAGAAAGGAGAATAGCGTTAATGCTTGTTTAAATGGGAGGGAGAGGAACATCTTATGTCTGTAGAGTAGCCCCAGTGTTTTGTGGCTCTTGGTTATATTATTTTGAATATGAAGAATGAATTTGAGGTTTTCATCAATAATTACTCCTAATAGCTTAGTATGGGTTATTAATTCTATTTTGGTGGAGTTAAGAGAGTATATTTTGAAGTTCTTCAAACGTTCTTGACTCAGGGTACTATTCAGGAGGTGCCTGTGTCCCAAAGGGGGAAAGGGTTCTACTGCAGACTGTTTCTAGTGCTGAGAAAAGAGGGCAATTGGATACCTATTTTAGACCTCTCTCATCTAAACACTTTTTTAAAAGTGCCTTCCTTTCGGATGTTGTCTGTTCAGATTTGGTTTCCTGTCCTGCCCCCTGAGGCCTATATAGTGTCTCTGGATCTCAAGGATGCTTATCTCCATGTTCGAATCCATCCTCTTTTCAAGACGTTTTTCCTTTTTTCTGTTTCTTCCTGGCATTTTTAGTTCTCTGTTTTGCCCTTTGGCCTTTCTACTGTCCCAAGGGTGTTCACCAAATGCCTTGCTCCTGTGATTGCTTTTTGCAGAATTCACGGGATCCAAATATTTCCTTAGTTAGATGATCTGTTGATTCAGGTGTCCTCTCCAAAAACTCTTTTGCAAAATCTTTGTTTTGCCATTTCCCTTCTTCAAATCCTGGGGTTCACAATAAAATTCACAAAGTCTTCTCTGACTCCTTCTCAGGACCATGTTTTTCTGTGTTACAGGATTCAGTCAGTGCCTATGATTACATCCCTGCCCCTTCAGAAGGCCTTAACGCTCATTTGTTTCTTTCACAATCTTCTTTCTCTGGCTTCCATTACCACCAGGGAATTTCTGAGAGCTCTGGGTTGCATGGCATCCACCATTCCAATGCTCCCTCTGGCCAAATTTCACATTACTAAGTTTCAGTGGATTCTGAAGTCAGTGTGGCTTTAGCATGCTCATTCTCTAGATTTTGTAGTTCCTCTTCTTCCTGGTGTCAGACTGGAACTTCTCTGGTGGATTCAGCAGTTGTCTCTGAACCCAGGGATCTCTTTTCATCCCCCTCTTCCCTCTCAGTAATTGTTCACAGACACTTCAGACATGGGTTGGGGGACGAATTTTGGCTTCTTAAAAGTACAGGGGGTGTGGTCACCTCACCAGCAATGGGAGCACATCAGTGTCAAAGAGACTTCTGTTGGCCCTTTAGGCCTTTCATCCTCTTTTCTCTCCAGGGCTCCTCAATGTCGTATATCAACAAACAGGAAAGAATGGGATCTTACCTTCTTTGCCGGTTGGCACTTCTGGTACGGGATCTTGCTGTCAAGTATCAAGTGAATCTTCAGGTAGTTTATATCCCATCTGGTCAGAACATAATGACAGGGGTGTGTTTCTGGGCATTATTCACCAGTGGGGTACTCCTGAAGTGGAGCTTTTTGCCTTCCCTCTGAACAGACTTCTTCTGTTTTGTGCCAGAGTTCCAGGTCTTCTGATATGGAAGGTGGATGCCCTCTCATTCTCTTGGAAGGAGAAGTTTCTTTATGCATTCTCTCCCCTTTCTCTCATTCTGAAAGTTTTGTTTGTCTTTTCGGCTTTTCCCAGTTAGGGGTCGCCACAGTGAAACTCCGGTCCGCTAATGATTGGCAGTCAATTTTTTTATGGTGCCAAGTTGCCATCCCGACGCCCAACCTTAAGCAAAGGTACGCCCATTCATGCATGTCTTTCGGAGGCCACTCGACCACGGGGAGGAGATGCAGACTCCACACAGAAGGCACTCCAGCCGAGAATCGAACAGGAGAACCTCTTGCTGTGAGGCAACAATGCTACTGCTGTACCACCGTGGCTCGTCCTGTTCAAAATTCAACAGGATACTCTAAAGATCTTGTTGGTGACTCCCTTTTGGCTGCAACAGCACTGGTTCCCTCTACTTCTGCATCTAGCCAAGGGCAATCATCATAAGTTAACTCACAGGGTGGATCTACTCACACAAGACAGGATTTTGATTCCTCATAGACACCTTTTTTCTGAGGATCTGCTACAAGTCCTTCAGGAGGTCATGAAATGTACTGCTAGGAAATCCTACTTATCCAAATGGAAGAGGATTTTCATTTGTGATTTGTCACATAACCTAAACTCACTTTCTGTGGATGTTCCTTTGGTTCTTTCTTCTTTGTGTGAGTTGCTCAATGTTGGTTTGGCCTATTCTAATATTAAGGCCCACTTATCAGCCATCTCTGCTTGTCTGCCTTTAACCCCTCCTTTAGCTTCTTGATACGAAACAATTTCTCAAAGTTGTTCTTAATATTAGACCTGCCAGGAAGCCTATTCTGCCTCCCTGGGAACTTAATTTTGTTTTGGAGAAATTGACTCAGGCTCCTTTTGAGCCTGCTGTTTCAGCTTCTTTTGCAACATTGTTCTTGGAAGACTGTTCTGTTGTTAGCTCTTACTTCTGCCAGATGGGTATCTGAGTTGCAGGCCCTTATGGCTTGTCCTTCTTTTCTGATTTTTCATGAGGGCAGGGGGTCTTTATGTACTTATCCCTCTTTTATGCCTAAGGTGGTTAATGAGCTTTCCCTTAATCAGTCTATTACTTTTTCCCCTCTCCATAGTCTGACAGTGAGAGGTTGCTGGACACTTTGGATGTGCATAGGCAACTCAGAATTTATTTGGATCAGACTAAGGCTATTCGAACATGTGATCATTTTTTTTATCCTAGGTCTTTGGGTCAAGCTGTATTCAAGAACACTATTTCTTCTTGGATTTCCAATGCTATTTCCTTTTGTTACACCTTTCATAGCAAGCCAAGAGCATTCCTTCTTCAGTCAAGGCTCATTCTACTAGAGTGGTGGCTTCATCTGGTGCTTTTTTTAAGAGCTTAGTTACTAATTCTATTCTTGAATCAGCTACCTGGTCTTCTGTACATTCCTTTCCAAAGCACTGCAAGTTGGAAGGTATCTCTAGAGCTAGGGTCGGTTTTACTAGTGCCATTTATTATGGCTTCTTAGGGGACTGTTCTTCTCCTTCCTCCTCCCAAGTTTCTCTTGAGCTTTGGCACTCTCTCGAATGTTAAGAATACTGCAACAGTGAAAGGCAAGGGCATCTACCATTATGGTAAGGTTTTATACAACTGTGCTTTATTTATCATGGATAATGAGGAGGTAGACTGTGCGTGGTTCAGTATTTTTTTATTGGTGTCCAAAATTGCTTGGGGTTCTGTAGATGCTTGTTTTGGAGTTTATGAAAGTAGCTGGATGGTTGCAAGTATTTCTTTGGATGTGGTAGGAGATAATGGGGGGGGGGGTTGAACTGAACTTGTCAGACAACAAGTTTTCTATAGATTCAGGCTGAGTGTAAAAAGTGTTGCCATTCATGATTAACTCAAAACATTGCTGAGCACTTCCACTGAGATTATGAACATAATTAAAAAAAAGCCTTATGGTTATTTTTCACCTGGGCGGCTATCTTTGCCTCATAGTTTGCTTTGGCAGATTTAATCCCCTCTTTAATTTATTTAGAGTGGCAATTGTCTTTTTGCACTATTTTGTCTGTTTCTTCTTGGCTTTGGAGAGGATTTTTTCCTTTTGTTGAATAGCCTATTTATGCTAAGGGTCCATCAGGGTGGTTTATTTTTGCCAGTAATCATAGGTTTTACTCAGATAGGTACTGTCTCCTCTATGTAGCTATGAATGCAGTTGTACAGTGCTTTTGTGTACAGTTCAGAATAGGCCTCAGTGTCATCCAGGTTTAGAGGGGCTTGGAAGTTTAATAAGCTGTCACCTAGTTTGAGGTAATTGGCCTTAGCAAAGTTCTTAACATGTCTGATGGGGGTTCTAGGTTAGTTTTAGTACTAAAGGATATCATTTTAGGGTCAGATCTTACCAGGGAGGGTTAATGCCTGGGAGGGAGCAGAATACCCCATGTTCATGAGTATTAGGTCTAGGATATTTGTACATCTAGTTGGGGAGCTAACAAGTTGTTCCAGGGTGTTTGTGTTGACAAAGTCCCAAATCCTCTGAGCAAGTGAATTATAGGTCGGATAAGTCTCCCGGTTGATGGACTGGTAGTTGAAGTCACCCATAAATATGTTGTTAGGCTGAATGTTAAGATATTCCAGTAGGTTTAGGTAGGAGGTGTAGTTTTCCAGACTCATGTTAGGGGATCTGTAGCTAGCAAGGATGTGATAGGAGGTCACACCTATGGTTAGTTGGGCAAGGAGCAGCTCAAGTGAGTCAAGTTTTTGGACCAGTGTAGCAGTGAACTTGCCCTTTATAAACACTGAAATATGTCCTTCCTTTGTTTTATCCTGAGCTGAGGAGATTGAAATGTATGAAATATATTGTAGTCTTTGATAGCCAGGGTGCTTTCCATGGTTTTGAACTATGTTTCCGTGACTGCACATATGTCTGCCTTCTCCATGGTGAGGAACGCTTCTAGGGAGTGCAGTTTTTTATTTAAACTCCTTGCATTGAGCAACAGTACCTTTACGTACTTGTGAGTGATTTTTGTTATGTTGGAGGATTTAATAGGCTAAAAAAGATACTATGGGGAATAGATAACGTTTTTGCCAGTATCGGGAGGCAAGTAATGACAAGTGCAAGCCATCTCTGGCAAAGCATCATGGTTTGTCATTCATTTCTGTCCAGGCTGACAGATATTAGATCCCTTTGTTGTGACACCAGAAACTAAGCCAGTTGTTGAAGTCAATCATTTTTGATGGTACTGTTGCATTATCTTTGGTGAAGGTAGGATGCTACTCAAGGCTAGATTCATACCCACCTAGAAGACATATTCCGAGAGCTCCTTCATGTCTATCTTCATATAGGCCAGTGAGGTACATCTTAGGTCATTTATGCCCACATAGGCTATGCCTGTGTCATACTGCTACTTGGGGTTTAAAGACCTAAGTGCATGCATGGTCTGGTGGATCCTGGCTCCAGACAGACAGCTCACTATGGTCTTCTCTTTGTTCAGCCTGGTAAGAAGACATCAGTATGTCTTACAATGGAATCCTCAATAACTAGAATGTTTGGCTGTGTGGTGTGTTGCCTTATGGGCCTGGAAGCTGGGCTACTATGATTTTTAGAGTTATATGTTGTGTGAGGTGCTGCCTTTTTTTGAATGTGTGCAGGACCACTGAGAGATGCTTTTAGGAGGTCTTGGAGGTTTGATTAGATTATATGTAAGTACCTCTGCATATGTGGGGTCTATGTATTTGTTTCTTAGTGTTGGTAGCCAGTGTTTTGGGTTTAACGCTAACAACCTGGTTTGCATTTTTCATGTGTGTAAGTGGGAGCTTTTTTCCCAATGTAAATATGTATCTACATCTCTCACACACTGTTTTTGTCTAAAATTAAAGGGTTGTCAGTGAACATGAGGCAGTTACTACACTGTCTCAGGATGTCTATATCCACCAGGTCAAAAACAGAGATGACAGAGAACCTCCTATCCATTATATCAGATCCTTAGTAGATGAGAAGGAGTAGGGGAGAGTCACTTAAAGGTCTAAGTGAAAATGTTTAGTATTATACTATAAGATGACCTACAGTGGTGTTGACTTCTGCATAAACTGGTGGCTCTCCAAGAAACTATGAATAGTGGGAGAATATGAAGAGCATTTCCTATGGAGGATTTTAAACTGGAGAGGTTTGCTTATATACAAGGCACTGGTAATGGTGTTTTTGCATCGCACAAATGCAAGGCTTTTATACCAGCAGGATGAAAGACTTTTACACAATTAAACACACAAAAGCCTTTCACCAGAAGTTCCCAATTCAGATGGGTTGAATCAGCCCTCTGCTCCCATCAGAGTTCAGAATAAAATTCTCTTCATGTAAAATGAACTGGTTTTGAGCTCAAGTACAGTGACAAATGCTTTACAACAAAAAGTTGAACTCCTGTAGTATTAGGAACCCTTACAAAAAAGTTTACAAACTTCTACAAACACAGAAAAACTCTGCAAAACATAGAAATATTTTGGCAAACCAGAAGAACTTTGGCAGAGCAGCTTTTGCAGTATCAGACAAGGTTAGGACAAATCAGAATGCTGTTAAAACAATCTAAGAGCAGCACAGTAACAAACAAATGGTGTTTCTTTAACAAGTGCAGGCTGAAAAACAGTGATAAATTCAACAAAATCAATAAACGTAGCACAGAACTATTAAATAACACTGAGATAGTTAGAGCAAGTTCAAAAAATGACTTATATTAGCTTTGTAGGTCCACAGATGGTTTTAGATGCAGACCAAGATCTTGTAATCACAGGTATCTAAGCCAGGCACAATGAAGATGCGAATAAATGAGCACAGTCTCACAAAATGTAATGCTTTTATACCAGCAGGATGAGAGACTTTTACACATTTAAGCTTTCAGGCCAATAAACACACAATAAACCTTCTACCAGCAGTTCCCAACTCATATGGGTTGAATCAGCCCTCTGCTCCCACCAGAGTGCAGAATAAAACCCTCATAATGTAAAACAATCTGGTTTTGAGCTCAAATGTGGTAATAAATGCTTTACAATAAAAGGCAGAACTCCTGCAGTATCATGAATCCTTTAAAATAAGTTCACAAAGTTCTACAGACACAGAAAAACTTTGCAAAACTTAGAAATATTTTGGCAAACTCAAATAGCTTTTGTAATGTCTGAGGAGGAAGTAAATGGCTTCTCCAGATTTTTGCAGCTGGCAAGTCTAGTAATAGAAAATGTTGTGACAATACTGATCAGAAGGTTTTCCTTTTGGGATTATCCAAGCTAACAAAAGACTCAGAGGGGGTGTTTGTTATGATTGCATGCGATAGCTCTGACCTTGGTAGCCACTAGTAATACTTTCAGGAGATGCACATAAGCATCATGTAGCTATAGTCAGTCCTTTCTAAAATACCTTTTAGATACATTTTATCTTTTGATAACCATAACTACATATTGTATGGGGACTGACAATTAACCCTGGTCTTTGTGTACTATAGGATAGTTTATGAATCTCAACTTAACAACAACAAAAAATATGCTGTTTTCATAAAATACTGAAAATAAATAACTTTTGACCCATACAGATCCATATATCCTGGTTAAAATTGATTTCTTTTTACTCCCAAGGTCCTGTAGTAAACATACTTTGGAAACAAACTTAACCACAGTCATTTTCTGATCACTGCCAAATGCACCTTTGTATAAATCTTCATAAAGGCAGATGTCCCATATCTAACTGTAGACTTAGCCTACAGTTACTAAAAGAAAATTATGTTAACAGCGAAGTTCTAAGGTTATTGAATCCCAGTTTTTAGAATACAGTGGACAATAATATACCAACTGATATTAGATGGGCAACATTTAAGGTTACTTTGAAAGGGATCCTAATTAGTAAAGCACCTTGTAAAGAAGTGTAACATTAAGGAAGTAACTACATTAGATCTGTTGATTACTAAACTGGATGAAAAACTGATTATTCAAAATATTAAATTCCAACTTTATCTGAAAGTGATTTACCAATCCTACAAGATACTTACAACCCAGATGTTAAGGCAAATGTTTCTATAAAATATGCTAAATTGGCTAATGTTTCTTCTAACTTTATTGCATCCATATTTATACTCCATCACAATCGTAATATTCCTTATATTAAAGAAATTTAATTCACTTTACAGAAAATAAAAAAAAAGACTTCAGATTTTGATGATCCATCACATTAAATCATCTTAAGTAACTCTTTTTACTAACTTTAATGTAATTAAAAACACGGATGATATGCTTGAAGCTCTGAACATGATTTTACCATCTATGAAGCTTGTGAAGCCTTTATCTTCTTAAAACTAGATAAGACCCCTGGCACACATGGATTTGCTGCTTTGTTTTACAGAAAATACAAATCAATGTTGACATCTTTTCTTCAAAAATTATTTAATGTTATTAAAAACAATGCATTTTCAGTTTTCTACATGAGTCAGTCTATGACAATCTTTATCTTAAAGCCTAACACAGACTTTGTCTAAATCAAAAATTATCACTCTCTGTAATTATCTCAGATGTTAACAATTTTCACTAAAATCTTAAACATTTTAGGGTGGTGGCCATTAGAATTTTATGATATTTTAGTCAGGATTCATGGAAGGTTGAAAAAGTCAAAACAATAATAGTATGTTAGAACTAATTGCATACCATAATAAAAACATCTAGTATACCCATGGGTGTATTTACATTATACATCAGTAAGATATTTGATTAGGTTCCTAATCCCTTTTCTCCAGGAAGTGTTGAAGAATTCCACTTTCCTATCAAGTACATTAAGGCAGTTATTAGAAGTCTGTTTCTGCTTCTTTGGTAAATGGGAATATTTTGCATTCAATTAAGATCTTTAACAGAAAGAGATAAGGATATCCCTTACCATATTTCTTCACATTATCTGTTAATCCAGATATCCTGCCTCTGTGGTATAGGGGAATGGAGCCCTGACAGTGACCCAGGCGACAGGTATTCAGTTAGCGTCATTGATACTGGAGGAGCAAGGTACGGTGGGAGGAGTGAAGAGGTATTGTCTGCTTGCTTCCCTCAGGGGGTGGGGAGGGTAGTGTATACTTGTTGCACTTTGAGAGGTGTGATATCACCTTGTGGGACCTGACAGAGGCCATTACCTCTCATGCTTCTGGAAAAGAGGCAGGGCTGCTTGGAGGGAAGTGAAGGAACATCCTCTGCTATCAGCCAATTGCATGCCCCTCCCTGACACTTCACAAGTGTGTCCAGTAGTTAGAGTATAAACAATAAAATATTTTGAACCATTCCTGATGGCTGTATGAATAATGGCCTCTCCCAATTGACCATTACCCTAGTGGTGTGGTGCAAATAGGCCAAAGAGCTGGAGGGAGGCTGATAATCCACACACAGTGGGGGCAAATTAGGCAAAAATAAGGCATAATCCAGATAGGTGTAAGTTTTGGTATAAACAAAATTAATGCTATGTTCTTTGTAGGTCATAGTTTGTTATATTTAAATAATCACAAAAACAATAAGGTACTGAAAACTGTAGATGAGTAGAGCAGAGATTATATCTATAAATTAAATAACAAATAATCAGTACCCTTTCTATTTAAATCATCAACTATTTCTGATTACAAGGATTTAGTTCTTAAAATAAGCATATTTGATGGACTTAAATGAGTCATAAACAAAAGTGCGTCAGTATCACTTTCTCATCTAAACTTAACTCATTTAATAAAATAAGAAAGGGTGATCTTATGCCAAGATCTAAACTAAAGTTTAACTGGTTGGTGAAATCTTTGACAATTAAAATTAACATTTTACCTTACCGGTCTTTTTTGAAACAGTACCGTTTTGCATATCTTGCCAGTGTCATATCACAGTCAGCAAATTTGTAATTTCTTTGAAATAATAAAACTCCAAGAATCAACTTGATATATTTTCTGATATTAGCATTAAAGGCATCCTAAAGTTACCAAATCTTCAGTTACCTCTCATCTAAGACAATACATTTTTGATGAGTTTTGGGTCATGAAGAACAGATTGTTATGGATTCACACAGGTTGCTATCAAAAACTGAAGACCTAGGTTGCACATATAAATCTACTGCTTTTCTCAAGAAAACCTTATTTATCTTGTTACCTTTTTATTCAAGATTACTTATTCTGGACTTTCATTGTTAATTAAAGAAAATCCCCATATTTCATGAATTCATTCTCTGGCAACCTCTTTTAAACAACCCAAATATTAAAATAAAAAAATGTGCTACTTTGTGCTGAACAATATCCTATGCTAGCCAATCTGTATCTCACCCAGTTAATATGAAATAATGTTATTTTCCAAAATGTATGCTTTTAAAGTGTAAACTAAAAAATGGCTTAACCCTCATATATCGTGCTGGCTTGCTACATTAAAGATGAATATCACTTCTCAAGTATGTTAAAGGTAAAGTTCATCTCATCTCATCTTGGATGAACTACTGCAATAAAAGTGAAATCCCTTAATATATTTATAACTTCATAGTAAATTCTAAATTGCTCATTTGTCAAATTATTTTCTTCTAGAAAAAATACACATATTTTCAACTGAAAACGAATCTGACAGAATGTTTATAATTTATTACCTTGCGGTGGTGGTGCTGCGGTAGCGTTGTCGGCTCACAGTTAGACGTTGCCCATTCGATTCTCAGTTAGAGTGTCTTCTGTGTAGTGACATGCGTGAATGGGTGTTCCTTCGTTGAAGGTTGTGTGTTAGGCCTGGCAAGCCAGTACGTAAAAATCTACTGCCAATCATTAGTGAACCGGAGTTCTGCTGTGGCGACCCCTAACCGGGAAAAGCTGAGAGACACAAACCTAAAATTTATTCACAAGAAATTTATGTTATTGCATAATGCTTACTTGTCTCCTCACAATTTGTCAGCAGTGGACATTTTCCCCATATTGTTTAATCTGTAATGATGACTCTGTTGCTAACTTATTACATATACCCTTATCTTGAAAGTCAATCAAAGTAATTTGGTCTCATATTTTAAAAGGCCTTTATGGAAATTACATTCTTAACAGCATAACAGATTATAAAATGGTATCATTGTCTTCTAGATATACGTATGAATACTATTTCCATAGAGAAATATCTTTTGATGCCTTTAGTATTAATGTGAGAGATTTTTTTTATGACTGACACTTGTTAAAAGGAGATGAAATTACAACTTGTGGAGAACTTGGGGTAAACTATGCCTGGAATTATGGCAAATTTCTAATGAAATTCTGTCATATAGTAACACATATCCCAACTTATAAGATTCACCAGCAAGATTTTGCAATTGATATAAATGAAAAGTTAAAGGAGGAGACTGTCTGTTTATTCACTCACCCAAAAGGCATCACGTAACACTGCACATTCACTGATGAAATTATCAGCACTACAAATTTATAAAACTACTTTTTAATAAAGAGTCTTTTTCTTCTTCTTCTTTCATCTGCTCCCATTAGGGGTCACCACAGCAGATCACCTGTTTCCATTTCTTCCTGTCCTCTGTATTTTGCTCTGTCACACCAACCACCTGCATGTCCTCTCTCACCACATCCGTAAACCTTATCTTAGGCCTTCCTCTTTTCCTGTTACCTGGCAGCTTCATACTTAGCATCTTTTCCCCAATATGCTCTGCATCCCTCCTCAGCACATGTCCAAACCAATGTAAACTTGCCTCTCTGGCTTTGTCTACAAACCTTCCAACCTGGGCTGACCCTCTAATATACTTATTCCCAATCCTGTTCATCCTTGTCACACCCGTGCAAATCTTAACATCTTCAACTCTGTCACGTCAAGCTCTGACTCCTGCCTTTTTGTCAGTGCCACTGTCTCCAACCCATATAACATAGCTGGTCTCACTACCCATTTGTAGACCTTCCCTTTCACTCTTACTGGTACTCGTCTGTCACAAATCACTCCTGACACTCTTCTCCACACACTCCATCCTGCCTGTACTCTCTTCTTCACCTCTCTTCCACACTCACCATTACTCTGAACTGTTGATCCCAAGTATTTACACTCATCCACCTTCGCCACCTCTACTCCCTTCATCTTCACCATTCCTCTATTCTCCCTCTCATTCACATACATATATTCTGTCTTAGTCCTGCTGACCTTCATTCCTCTTCTCTCTAGAGCATATCTCCACCTCTTCAGGGTCTCCTCCACCTGTTCCCTACTTTCACTACAGATCACAATGTCATCTGCAAACATCATAGTCCACGGGGACTCCTGTTTGATCTCGTCTGTCAACCTGTCCATCACCATTGCAAATAAGAAAGGGCTCAGAGCTGATCCTTGATGTAATCCCACCTCCACCTTAAACGCATCTTTCACTCCCACCGCAGACCTCACCGCTGTCACACTACCCTCGTACATATCCTGTACCACCCTTACATACTTCTCTGGCACTCCCAACTTCCTCATACAGTACCACAACTCCTCTCTAGCCACCCTGTCATATGCTTTCTCTAAGTCCACAAAGACACAATGCAACTCCTTCTGACCTTCTCTGTACTTCTCCATCAACACTCTCAGAGCAAACATCGCATCTGTAGTACTCTTTCATGGCATGAAACCATACTGCTGATCACTAATCATTACCTCCCTTCTTAACCTAGCTTCCACTACTCTTTCCTATAACTTCATGCTGTGACTGATCAATTTAATCCCTCTGTAGTTACTATAGCTCTGCACATCACCCTTATTCTTAAAAATCGGTACCAAAACACTTTTTCTCCCTTCCTCAGGCATCCTCTCACTTTCCAAGATTTCATTAAACAATCTAGTTAAAAACTCCACTGCCATTTCACCTAAACACTTTCATGCTTCCACAAGTATGTCATTTGGACCAACAGCCTTTCCATTCTTCATCCTCTTTATAGCTATCCTTACTTCCTCCTTGCTAATCCACTGCACTTCATGATTCACTATCCGCACATCATCCAACCTTCTCTCCCTCTCATTCTCTTCATTCATCAGACCCTCAAAGTACTCTTTCCATCTGCTCAACACACTCTCCTCGCTTGTGAGTATGTTTCCCTCATTATCCTTTAATAAAGAGTATATGTTTTAATTTCATATTGTGTTTTGTCTATCATTAATAATATGTATTTTGGAAATTTTAGAGCTGTTACTTCATCTTCAGACCTTGCATGCATTCCTTCATGGTAGTTTTTGGTTTAAAAGTTGCAGATCTCATGCAGCAATATATTCCATTGAAGGACTGTTTCAGGTTCTGATACTTGCAGCATATTATAAAGACATTCCCCGGGATTCATGAAGCTCAGCGCAAGGCCGGCGTAAGGGCTGCGCCGGCGGTGCAGTGAATAGCTGGCGTAGTAGCGCCATATGCATAGTAATGAGAGTGCGCCGCAACCACAGACACGTGCGTAGTGTACGTGAGCGAGCCCAAGTAGGATGCGTCCGGAGGTGTGGCTAAGCCGGCAGGCGGTGAGCAACCTAATGTGCTGACTGCCACGGTCCGCCCATAATAGTAATGGCAGCAGCCAAGGCCCGTGCAGAATGAAACGCACGTAGAGTATGCAACATAGTACCCGTCCCAACTAAACGGAGAAGCAAATACAACCCACGAAGCCCTAAGTGTACCCGTCCAAGGAGCAAAGGATACGCTTAAGACCACGTTTGTCCCGCAATGCACCGTCAGTGGTCATACCCAGAGAAGGTGTACCGCAGCATGTCAGCGTGCCGCACCGACATAGGAGTAGCGACTAAGGTTACCACCTGTCCCACTTTGCGGGCAGTTGTGTCCCGATAAAAAATATTAAAAATGGCAAATGTGCTAAGATTGTAGGACATAATGATATCCGTATTTAATGTAATGGTTGCATGAATTGGTTATTTCTGTAACTGAAATATCTCAATGTCACAAGAAACAGAATAAGCAACCAAACTGCCACAACAATAAGCTTTTATTTAGGCAAACAAGTGAAGTTCTATGCTATATAGTGACCGTGTGTATGTGTCGGCCTGTAAAATCAGATGTGAGTCGAAAATATCCCACCTTGGCAACTGGAAAGGTGGCAACCCCAGTAGCGACATGGGCATGGTCACCAGGGTTACCAGCTGTCCCAATTTGCCATGGACAGTCCCTCATTGGACAGTTGTGTCCCGGCAAAATCGAAAGACTAGCAAATGACCTGAGATTCCCTGCCAAAATATTCCCGCAATATACCTGTAATAGTAGCATAAAACATATATTTTGTATATGAAACACATACATGGCATAAGAAACTGAATAAGGAACCCAAATGCTAACAGAATAAGCATATAGTATGGCAAACAAGTGAAGTTCTGTCAACTCCACTTGCCGTGGGTATGTGTTGTCCTGCAAAATCCGATGTTTCCACAAAACATGTCCCACTATGGGCATTGGAAAAGGTGTCAACCATAATGGTCACAAGCAGTAGTGAGAGTACATAGCCGGGTAGCTGTGTCGACACAACAACAGGAAGGAACCAAGATCACCTAAACACAGGCAAACATGTGCATAGCAACATATCCCACACCCAGCAACGTGTCTGTCGCATACACAGGATGGCGTATGTTTAAGTGTAATATCCAGAAGCAGAACCCATGCATGCAGATGTAATACACAATAGCCTCATTGTAGCATGTAAGTCCCACCCATGTACACCTGTGCACCCAAACCAGCTAGCATCCTTGTGCAGCTATACACCTACACACAATGTGCATACCTGAAATGTGGTAAGAAGTATGTGTTAGGCAGTGTCACGCGGGCAAATCATTCCACATGTCACCAACCCACCCCAGGTACAGATATGGGAAAGGCTGCATGTGAATGTGTGTGCAGAATGTGTACATCTCGCATGTGGTATGTACCCGTCCAAACCATATAGGTTTGCACACGCCACGGTGCACATAACTGTACACATGTGGACAAGTCGGGTTGTTGAACCACCGATCGATGATTAGCTATGCAGAGAAGTCAAACACATATAGCGGAACATGTGCCTACCAAACAGGATGTCCTAACAGGGTGCTACAGGCAAAGAAGGGGAAGGTGGGACATCACATGTGGAGAGTAGCGTTGCCGGATGGCCAAATACACACGGTCAAGGTAAAGGACGGAACAACATGCATATGGCCGGATGGATGTTGTTAGAAAAATATATATAGAAACACATATGAAGTGCCAGTTTAGAATCAAAATACTATATAATGCATTGAATTGTACCGTACAATATGGCAGTAGAAATGATCATGCATGTAATTGGTGAAGCTAAGCTGTAGTGTGATCGAATTCTGACCCTGGCAGTAACCAGTACAGCAGGCTTATGTCTCTCAGCATTAATTATCTGCTGGGTTACAGAAAAATAAATGTATGTACATGCATAACATCACCCCTTCCTCTGAGGAGGATGGCCTTGTGAGCACTATCGAAGATAAGAGTACAACTCCTTACCAGAGAGACAAAGGAACGTAGTAAGAAATGAACTGACTACTGTATCGGAACAGTCCAGGGTCCTTGAAACAGCTACAATCACAGAAGGACACTGTAATTGACCAGGTGCCTTGCAAGGCTGTGTTATTCTCATGGGAAAACATTTTAAAAGCACGACCTCAGCACCCACGTATGTATAGACTATTGCAGACCATAGTGATGGAAATGCCCTGTGACCGACCACGTCAGTAAGGTGGGCAAAAGCTGATTGTAAACACTATATAAAGAAATTGCTTACTGTATAGAGTCAGACAAAACTCTCATACTTGGACTGTATATTATTTTGCCTGCCTGTGTACACTACTAAAACGTTGTGAACCCGAGCTTCCTGTGTTATTGACTGTCACTTAGAAAAGCCTACTGATTACTACAGTCTGGTTTTAACAACTTATTTGACATTGTGGTCCTTCTTAGCCGGAATTCCCTTGGTAAGCTACAGGTCAGAGTGCATGGGTGGTTAGACATCTGCGCAGGAGAATTTGCCTAAATGGTTCTTCTTGAATGAAAAGACCTCCGACTGAATTGTTGTGTGTAAAAAGGCTGTCCACTGTCTGATCTGTGACTGAAAAGCGGAAAACTGGATCCCAAGAAGAAAACGTGCAGTCATAAACAGGAGGCTCAGGTAAGGAGGGTTTGCCTCTTTGTGTCTATTGTAGATCAGGGACCAGACTACATTGTATTTCTGTTAACAGTTGTGATAGCAGGTCGAAGACCAATCCAAATAGTGTTAAATCTGGACATAGATCAGGGGAACACAGAGTAGAGTAAATAGTCATTGTAGACACTACAGTGGATACAGGGAAGGAGATACCACGTATGCGAGAGAAGTGCGTAACAGTCGTGTAGAGGATATGGGAGATTAGTGCACAAACAGATCATGTGATCTGCGTTTGACGGTGACGTGAAGTATATGCAATCGCAGAGAGCACATAATGTGAGATATTCTGCAAAATGGGGTAATAAATATGACATTGATGGTATATTAGACAAAATATCGTTACTGAAACATTGGAATCTCTGAAAATGTGATGCAGATGTTCTAGGGTAACCACCTGTCCCACCCTGTGAGAGACAGTCCCTCTTTGGCCAGTTGTGTCCTGCAAACAAACCGAACAAATGGCAAATGTCCTGATATCTCAGGACAAAGATTTCTCAGATATATTTTTAAATGGTAGCATAAAACAGTAATTTTGTATCTGGAACAACAAAATATCATAATAAACAGAATAAGCAACTGAAATGCTACAAGAATTGGTAGCTCTCCTGGCAAAAAGTGAATTCCTGTCCTATGTACTGGCCGTGGGTATGTTTTTTCCTGGCAAATTACACGTTCCAAACACTAATGTCCCACATTGTGCACTTGAAAAGGTGGCAGCCCTAAGATGTGCAGGCGACAAAACAGCGACAATTGGGTATCCGTCAAGCACATAGGTGGATTGAGGTAGTGAACCGAAGGGAACAGAACACTACAAATGCGAAAGCATCATACGTACACAGAGAAGATCATAATACAGTAGTAGCGACAGCCCCCCCACCCCCTACCACCTCCGATACCACATCCAGGATATGAAGCGGGAGGGCAGGCTAGTCCCCACACGTTATCCTGTGGCAACAGAGGTATCACAACGACCAAATGTAACAGAAGCTATTGAAACCACATCCCGAACTCGTAACATACCTAGGGACACTCGAGTAAGAAGACAGTCACTAGAACAGAGTGAGGATATCTGTCAATTAATTGAAGTACCGAACCCTCATGCAGGACAGGAAGGCCAGGACCCAACTTCCTTAGTGTATAGACCGTGGACACCAGAAGATATCTGTAAAGTCACAGAGGGAATTCCCCATCTACAAAGTAATCGCTATTCACCATGCAATACCCCTGTATCTTCTGATCGGAAAACAAAGGGGGAATGGCGGATGGTACAGGATTTACAAGCTGTAAATCATGTAATAATACCTAGGGTACCGATGGTGCCAGACCCACACACAATATTGAATGCTATGAACACGACACAGAAGTATCTTACCGTGGTACATATAAGCTATGCTTCCTTTGCAATACCTATACATCCAGATAGTCCGTATTGCTTTGCATTTACATTCAGGGTAACAGATACAGCCATACCCGGCTATCGCAGGGATACTGTGAAAGTACAACGATATTCCCACAGGAGATGGCTAGGTACATTCCGGTGTTTACTCCACCCAGGGCCAGTCAAGTTCTACTTTATGTGGATGATATTCTGCTTGCGGCCCCTACCCAGCAGCAATGTATGGAAGATACAATAGCATTATTGAGATATTCAGCAGAACAGGGACATAAATTAAGCAAGCATAAATTGCAACTACAGAGAATACAGGTCAAGTACCTGGGATATGTGGTATCCAAGGAGGGTAGAACATTACATGATGATAGGAAGGTAGCAATTTCACAAGCACCCAAGCCAACTACCAAGAAGGGAATGAAGTCCTTTCTGGGCCGACTAACATTTGTCAAAGCTGGTTACCAAACAATGCTTTGGAATCTGCTCTATTGTCTGCCTTAATCTTTAATACACCTATGGCAGCACAACATATACTACACTGGATTCCAGTAGCAGAAACAGCTTTCTGCAGACTAAAATGATTGATAGCTTCAACATCTGTATTAGGTCTCCCGAATAATCATAACACATGTTGTCAGACTGTAGATTGTAAGCGGAGATATATGACGTCAGTCTTGATGCAACAGCATGGAAGTAAGCAATGCTCCATAGCTTACTACTCATTGCAGTTGGACACTGTGGCATGGTCAGTGCCACATTGTGTACAGGCAGTTGTTGTAGCACCCATGGCAGTACAGGCCCCGGCCTTAATGTTATTATTCCACCCTCTCACTGTGAGAATGTCTCATGCAGTTGCGATCATTCTGCTGCAAGAGAAGATAGCATTCCTGACCCATGCTAGACATTTGTCTTGTTTGACCATACCACTGAGTCAACCTCATATGGTGATTGAACGTTGTACAACATTAAACCTATCAACGTCACGTCCGACACCTGTGTATGGCACACCACACAGTTGCCTATATGAAATGGATGAAATAACTCCACACAGACATGATATCACTGATATACCCTTAGATGATGCAGAGGTGACAGTTTATGTGTACGGATCATGTAGACAGAGTCCTACAGGAACGAATCAAGTAGGTTATGCAGTAGTTATTGATAATGAGATTGTAGTTGCCCAACCCCTGCAGCATAACGTGTCTGCTCAAGCAGCAGAATAGATAGCTTTAACACGTGCTTGTACTCTAGCGAAAAACTGATGTGTGGACATTTATACCGATAGTCAGTATGTTGTCTGTACAGTGCATGTTTATGAGCAGCAGTGGAAGAATAGGGGAATGATAACATCCACCGGTAAACCGATTAATCATGCGCAATTGATCTTGAATGCATTAGATTCCATTCAGTTACCCACTAAAGTAGCTAATTGTAAATGTGCAGGTCATACAAAGCAACAGGATAACAGTAGGAAAGGTAAGGCACGAGCTGATGCAGCTGCAAAACAAGCAGCCTCACAGTTGGAAAGTGTCTGTTTGAATGAGGAATGACAATCCTCAGACATTCTAGATGTAGAAATGTTACAAACAATGCAAACATCAACTACGAAAGTAGAAAAGCCGACGTGGGTATGACGAGGAGCAATCCTTGAAGACGGACTGCACATATCCACAGTGAGAAAGCCAATATTAACGTCTAATGTATTCAGATATGCGGCTTTGTGGAGCCATGGGTAGAGCCATGTCTCAACAGGGGATGGTACAGTTGGTTAACAGAATACCTAACATACGGAATTAGGAACCACATACAAACATCATGAGCAGCGTGTCACATTTGCAGTAGACATCATGCACAGGGAGCATTTAAACCGAAGGGAGTGAGTTTACCTACACCACCATAACCGTTCCATTACTATTTGTATGGAGTTCATACATCTGAATAAATGTGAAGGGAAGAAATACTGTTTAGTGATTACATATATATAATCAAAATGGGTAGAAGCATTCCCAACCATGAATCTGGATGCAGCAGCAGTGGCAAAGGTGCCAGTAAAATAAAGTATCCCTAGATCTGGCATACTGTAAAGAAGCTACAGTGACAATAGAACACATTTAGTGAACCAGACAATCACGCAACCTGGGGGATTATTTTGTATTTCCATGAATGTAAATTGCATGTACAACCCACAGTCAGCATGACTGGTGGCGTGGTACAATGGGATCCCGAGAAATAAGTAGAGGAGGTTGGTGGGTGACACCCAGACGAGTTACATTTGCTGTCTACCTCTAGCATTGCTGAGCATGACAACAGTTCCAAATGTAAAGTGTTGCAGCCACTTCGAAGTAGTATGTGGAATGGCATATCATGTGCCAGAGTGGAAAGCTGTCATGCCTGCAGAGCCGGAGGTCGATGGCTCATTAGCAGGTGACATGAGAGGATTGTTAACCAATAACACTGTTTTGCAGTTAAAGTCTTTTACAGATAAAGAGCAAAGCGAAGCCGGACGCATAGCTGACACCAGTATCCTGTGTGTATGTCACTGTTATCCAAAGAAGATAATTGCCAAGTGGAATGTGTGAAGGTCTGTACCAGGTACTGTTGGCAACGCCTACTGCAGTAAAGTTTGCAGAGAGGTCGTCCTGGGTTCACCTCACAGTTTTCAAACCGGTAAAGGATATCAAGTCTGATTTACATCTTGTAGCTGATATACCATACAGCCTGAATCACCCGGGCCAGACTGTATAACAATACAAAGCAACCCCAAAGACATTTGGTTTACTGTCCTACTGATCATACACCTATTAACCATGTTTGTGTTTACTTTACATTTGCTGGGACCTTACCTGCATATAACTACATGGATACAAATAGTGATACGTGATGAACTGGCCACAGAGTGGCTTCCAAACTTCAACACATACCTAGGCATGACGCGTGTGCATGTACAGACTATGAACATTTTAAATTGCTGTGTTTGTACTGCCATACCTACATCATATGGAGGACTTCGATGTATGTTGTCCCCTTGGGGATAGATTGAGACTTGTGAATATTTACACTTTGATACAGGTTCTGTGAGATCACAGGACAAAGTGGCACTGTACTTACCTGTTACACAAAAGTAATTGTATGTTGTCATAAACATGATACAGTTCAAGTTGGTGGGAGTATTTGTAACATAACTGTGTCTTACAAATGTCATATAACAGCCAAAGATCACAGTACTACTTGTAGCACCATTCATTATCTGTATTGAAGCTTCATGAGAACAACGTGGAAGGATGTGCAGAAACATCCTGAATTGTATAAACAGTCCTCTGTTATAGACAGGAAAATGTTACATGCAGAGGTAACCCGCATCAGTAGTAAAGTAGAATATTGTTATGTTGTTTGTGGGAAAAAGCATATCAATGGTTACCTGAGAATTGGTCCGCAGTTGTTATTTGGGTTATCTGGCTCCAGTCACATGACATACTGCACAATTGCCTCTGGAGTGCGAAGCGAACTATAACACATATAGCTCGAAGAACTGGGAACACAGTCGAGAAACCTACTAATCCAGTGGGTGAAATGGAAGCTGTTCTGAAAATCCAGTCTTCTGCAAGAGATAAAGGAATATCGATTCATATGGACTTGAGTGACAGCGTCATAACCTGGGCTGGAACACTCCCAGCTTGTGGAGTAGTGAAATCAATCAGGGAACAGAGGAAGTTGTCAAAACCTGTCGGAGGAATGATGAATGTGACTTTCCGCTCTTGAACTTGTGACTGATGAACTGGATGCAATGAGAACTGTTGTGTCACAAAATGTAATAGCACGACTGCACCCTGGCGGCGAGAATTGGTGCGTCTTGGCGCTTATCAAAGAAGACCGCTGTGTCCAAGTACCACATAAAAGGCCAAAATCAACGCCCACCTAGAGGTAATACAGCAGGTGTCATCCATGGCGGAACCAGGCCCAAACCCACTGACGAACCATTTCCACAAACCATTTGGTGGATGGGGTTCAGTCATACTGAATATCATGATTGCCATTTGTGTTGTTCTGCTCATATTGGGAGCATGTGTCTGTTGGGATACTTTGCATGTAAGTATTAGTCAGGGACTCTGTCGGCGATATCTGTACCGAGACTATGTATCAAGACCTGTAGTGGTATTTGTCAATACAAAATGCAATCCATTTTGAAATGTACAACAAATTACTTGCCTAGTTAAACGTTCCAGAGAGGAAGAGGCTAGGGAATGAAATAATGTTGTATATGTTTCTGGATAGAATAGAAGCAATCAAAGGAGGGAGAATGTTAGCAAAATACATATTTAAACATATATATGACGTGCTACTTTAGAAGCAAATAGTGTATAATGCATATTATTCTATCTTACAATATGGCAGTAGAGCTTATCATGCATGTAATTGCCTGTAGTGTAGCTGCAGTGTGATTGAACCCTGACCCTGGCAGTAACCAGTGCAGCAGGTGTATGTCATTCAGCATTAGTCATCTGCTTGGTTAGAGAATAATAAATGTATGTACAGGTATATCTGTCATCCTTCCACTGAGGAGGATGGGCTTGTGAGCTCTATCTAACACAGAGTACAGCTGCTCACCAGAGAGACAAAGGAACCTAGTAGGAAATGAAGTGACGACCGGATCTGAACAGTGTTGGAACCGTGACAGAGCAGAATTTACCGAAGTACATTCTAATTGACTATGTGGCTTGCAAGGCTGTGCTATCCTCATGGGAAAACATTTAATAAGCATTACCTTAGCACTGTTGTAGGAATACAATATTGTGGACTATAGTGATGTAAATGCCCTGTGACTGACCACATCATTAATGTGTGCAAAAGATTATTGTAAACACAATACTCATACAGCTGTAACATGTATAGAGTAAAACAAAACTCTAAACTTGTACTGCATAGTTATTTGCCTCCTGCTGCACAGTAGTAAAACGTTGTTAATCTCAGCTTCCTGTGTTATTGACTGTCATTTTGAAAAGACGAATGAGTGTTACAGTTTGATTTAAACAACGTAATTGACAGATGTGTATGTTCTAGCATGGGAATAGGTCAAGCCAACCATCACAATGTCCATGTGTACCACATACAAACAGCCAGTAACACGCAGTAGTAGTGCATGAAGGCATACACGACTGTGGGAATAGTACAGGACATATGGCACATGCCAAGTGCAGATGCATGACACAAACCCCAGGATGGGTGTCCCTGCAAAGAGGAACATGTACCAACCACACCTCCCACAGATGTACCGGCAATAAAAACACATGCCAAACACACAGAAACACTACCGTCCAACACACGACTGCAACGGAGCCTGGTCAGACACCAACATGAAGCATGCACAAACAGGGACTTGTGTAATTGTTGCCTTAACACCCCCCCATAGGCCAAAGAAGAATAGAATGGACATATGCATGTAATGTTGTGAAGGATGTGTGGTAGTCCTCAGTATCACAGTGTTAGGGACACAGATACACTGTCATCAACTGTGACGTATGTGCACTGTAGACAGCATACCTGCAAGTAATACAGAGGACAATCATGTGCCACAGAATTATACACATGAGAAAGAGGATAGGGAATAGACAAGTGTAAATGTGACAAACTATGAATATAGGTTCATACGTCCATAGGTACAGGGTAGGCCATCGTCCCAGGTTCAGCCATAACCCTACACCATAGTTAGGATGACTTTGCCAACCTTCTGTGCTTCAGATAAAATACTCATGATATTGCTGTACCTCCGTCAAGCAGTGATAATGATGTAATCCCTGGCCTATACCTGCAATTCTCCATCCAATGGACAACATACCCACGAACAAGGCTAGGAAGGATCTCTGTCTCACATGTACTGTGATGTAGATCCACAGCATTGTGAGTGTCTCGGTGATATATGTGTCACTCAAACACATCCCATTAATGACCGTGACAAGGTTCATGTCACCTGCCCTTGTGGTTCTGAGGGATGCAGATACAGTAGGTGAAGCATACACATGACATATGGGTTGACATGGCCTCGTATGTCAGGCACAGGTCAACACTAAACAACAGGTATGTGACTTAATGGGGCAGGGGTCCTACAAGTGGGGCAGCATTACACAAAATGATGTCATCCTGCATCTGTACGACAATTAACCTATGAGGCCTTCCCAGCTGCTGTAGGTGTATGGTCAGATACAGTCTGAATGGGGCAATGTAGTAAATCATAGGTGTAACACGTAATGGGTACAAGGAGACAATGACCTACCCTGATGTAGATGTGAATCCCTGCACAAACAGGTGGGCAATGTAGAAGTCCCACAGAACCACAATAGCAACGTGTGTGTTGAACGAATGGTGACCAACAAACTCTGTCCCCTGATCCCTGGTAATCACCCCTGTGCTCAGTGGACAGCCACCTATATGCTGGACAGGGGTGACCTAGTACTTCTCGACAGGTATGATGTTGCATTACTTAGCATTTAGCTGTGGGACATGTCCCTGACAGCAGATATGCATATCTTGGAGGCCCCTTCAAAGGATATCTGTGTCAGATGTCCGTCCCACTATGGCACCTGTTTTGCAGTCATCTACAAACAATGTTGCCCATAACACCCCTGTGTGTGCCTGTACCGTGGAAATGTAGATGTATGACAGGAGTGGACCCAGGGAAGGGCCCCATGGGACACCACTTGCGACAGGCAGTAGGTCTGTCATGCTGCCAGCAACTATGACCACGTGGGTTGTGTCACATAGACAGTTTACAACACATTCTGTGATGTACGTGTTCACATCCCAGCCAATGGGTTTATCAACGATACCTGAGGGGGGTAATGTGATGAAGGCCTTTGCCAGGTCGAGGTAGGCTGTATGGACTGCAAGACCCCATCAATGGCCTCGGTGACTGTCGAAAATGTCAACCATGCTTTAAAGGCATGAACCACCCCTGAACAAGACAAACCGTGTTGGATGCAAAGTATGCATGTCCCCTATGCGTTCATGTACGAGCCGCAGTATGATCCCTCCCCATGTCTTTGCAGATAGGTCTCCTCATGGTAATGGGACAGTAATAACCAGGCTCAGTGGAGGCATTGGCCCTGTGGCGTGGGACTACAGTTGCCATGCGACACAACCTGGGTACGTTACCTGAGGTGAGGCTACAAAGAAATAGCTGTCCTAACTGTGGGTCTAATTCCTCAATGAGATAGTGGAGTACACAGTCGGGTCACCAGCTGGTCTCATGGATGCTATGTCCACTACCCTGGAGAGAGCATGTCCCACCCGTGTGTCACAGAACATTTGGTGACCACAAACCGCTGGTACAGACATCTCCTCATGTGTGGGGAGGGTGTGGAGATGTCCTCACTGGACTTGTCAGCCCATATGTTGGCAATGTGTGTATGTTGAGTAAACTCCACCTCTTTGTGAACCCAGTCAGAGCATATGTGGGAGTGACCTCCCAGGTGTCGAGCATAGCAACTGAAGGTGGTATGATTGTCAGCCAGGTCCATGTAGGTATATCTGTGGAATGTGCCCTGGACCATGGCATGACAGTGTGTAACTCTACACATATGATGACCAAGGGTGTCATACCTCGCAAGGTGTCTGCTCCACCTTGTAGTAGCCACCTCCTCTTGTTGTACAGCCTGTGTATGGCTGGGGTACACCACACTGGATGCTTGGCATTGGTACAATGAACCACAGTTGGGTAAGTGAATGCCTGGTTCATGCAGTCCTGTAGGTACTGGTAGATGGCATATGTGATTGATGCAGTGGCTGCAGTACTGTCGACCACTGGCTCAGGGTCCTTAAAGGAGACCACAGTAGTGTGCAGAATTGTGAAGTCTGCCTCTGAGCAAGCAATGTGTATGGTAACTGGCAACACTCACAGCAACGGATGCCAATAGCAGAAGCCATTGTCCAAATAACATAGATTAACTTCTGCATGACAATATGTCTTATCATACATGTATTGACATGTGTCTGCTAATTACAATTGCAAATGGCCGGTAAGACTGGTCTAAAGTTCCCGTGATGTACACAGTCTGGAGGTGTTGTTCCGACAATAAAGTGGCGATACCTCCCAACCGTGACCTCTGGGTATTAATTAAAGTGGTTGTTAACCTGCAACATTGGATGTACACCATTGGGTTCTGGTGTCGGAAAACATGGTTCCTGTAGCATTACACAGTATGGGTAGTCAAGCAGACATCCGCGATTGTTGAACACACAGCATCAGTGAAACCCACTGGCCACAAGGACACAGTCCGACAAGCTCTACACTTTACATATGCACAGTGGTGTCCATTGTAGGACCCAAACATTTCTTAAGGGACAGCGTGCCGCTTATTTCATCACCTCATTGAACTCATTGTCGTCACCACGTCACAGGTACACATATGCACCGCAAGCGTGTTTAATGTTGATGATAGCTGTCCATGAAAAGCAGCACATATGCACAGAAATACCCAGGGTACCAGGTCCATAGAACTGCGTCCACATCACAGTCCCGCACACATGAAGGATGTGTAATGGGTACTGTCGACTGTTGCAGTCAAGGGATTCTGGGTATGTAGACTCTGGGCTCGGTGTTGTTTCGCAGGCAATCCTTTGTCCCGCCCCGTGGGAGGGATGTGTCGTAGCATCTGCCTTACTCCGCTAATAATGCAAACCATCCACGCGAGAATGCTAAATGCAGGTGTGAAATGTGTACAGCCCTATACTAGTGTCCAGTAGGCAATTCTCATGGATGGACAACGATGCGGCCAAGATGGCACCCACAACTGCAAACCCGGGGAAATTACACAGCCGCGGTAAGGCATAACACAGGAAATACACATAGGGACTACAGTTGACATTCCACATACAAAGTTTGACTGCCGTGCCAACACCGGCGTACACAGCACTCAATCTGCCAGCAGCAGAATGAGGAGCACCCGCTACCATACAGCGGAACAGATGTGCGACCTGTGGAACACATACTAATGGCACACCCACAACGTCAAGTAGGATATGTAAACTATGGCGTTCCCACCTATGAAGACAACATGGTTAAATGAATACATAGGTGATCAACATGTACCGGTGGTGTTATGTTGAAAATACAGTGACGGATATGTCCTATTGGGATGTCTGAGGTTTATATGAAGCAGTTGCTAACCAGCATCTTTGGATGTATGACATTTGTTCACAGTACTAAATCACCTGGTTACGTAGCACCATGTAGAATGGGTAGTCCAACAGACATCCGCGATTGGGGAACATACAGCAGCAGTGAAAAGCACTGGCCAGTTGGACACAGTCAAGCAACATCTAACTTGACATATGCACATTGGTGTCCATTGAAGGACCCAAAAATACATTGTCACAGAACCCACTCCAGGCGTGTCTGAACACACGATGATATAGCCGTGACTACGGCACAGTTAGACATATGCACCACCAGCGTGTTAAGGTTGCTGACAAGAGTCCATGAAATGCAGGACATCTGAACATAAATACCCAGATCGACGTGTCCATACATGTGAGTCCACATCCCAATCCATACGCATGAAGGATGTGTAATGGGTACTGTCGAGGGTTGCAGCCATGGGATTTTGGGTATGCATAAATGGGGCTCTGTGTTGTGTGGCAGATAATCCATTGTCCCGCCCCGTGGGAGGGATGTGTGCGTAGTACCTGCCTTACTCCCTACGAATAATGCAAAGCATCCACCGGAGAATGCTAAATGCAGGCGTGAAAAGTGTACAGCCCTATACCAGTGTCCAGTAGGCAATTCACATGGATGGACAAGCGTATGAACAAGAATGCGCCCGTAACTACAAACCCGGTGGAATTACACAGCCGCAGTAAGGCATTACACAGGTAATACACATAGGGACTACACTTGGAATTCCCCATACAAATAACACAGAGACCCAGATGAGAAGGTCCAAAGCAAAACTGAGGTACTGTAGAAATGGCCGGTGACCACTCAGAGCCCACCAGGAATTAAATGCAGTCACCATAGTTTATTGCAGCACTTTTCGTCTGCTTCATAAGCAGACTTCTTCAGAATACATACAATGCAGTTAAATGTACTACATTTAAAACCCGTAATTGGCCAGTAAATAAGATGTGCTAAGTATTCATTAAATGCCTTAAAGGCGAACAAGCTAAAAGTCTACTCAGGTCACAGATTGCACACAGTGAGTAAATCAGACATTGCTTCAACATGTACAGTCTTCCTTGAAAATAATACTATATGTATTAATATGACAGAAGACCCAACATAATGTTTACCAAGTGTCTGAGTGTATACGTTACATATATATGTTCTAGGGATTGTGCCAATACATTAATAGAAGTAGAGACACCTAGTAATCTAAATGAACCTTAATATATAGAGATAAACACTATGAGTATGACTAATGTAAAATATATCAATGGAATGTAAAGATTACAAACGTGGTAATGTAAATATTCATTTACAAGTTTAGTTGAATAAAGCAATTCAGACATCCTTGTCAAAATACTAAAACAAGGCCAGCCAGGTGCTCTGTCTCACATGTACTGGGATGTTGTTCCACAGCATAGTGAGTGTCTGGGTGATGAATGTGTCCCACCAGCACATTCTATTAATGACAGTGCCAAGGTGTACGTCACCTGCCCTTGTGATTCTGAGGGATCTAGATTCTTTAGGTGAAGCATAGTCATCAAATCCGGGTTCGAACTGGCCTTGGATGCCAGGCACAGGTCACCTCTGGGCAAGTGGTATGCGACGGAATAGGGATGGAACCCTTTCAGTTGGTCAGCATAACACATATTCCTGAGACCCTGCATCCGTTTGTGGATGAACTGTCGGGGCCTTTCCAGCTGCTGCAGGTGTTGGGTCACAGACATTCTGAATGGGGCATTGTACTCAATCATAGGTGTAACACATAATGAGTACAAGGAGACAATGACCTACCCTGATCTACATGTGAATCCCTGCACAAACAGGTGGGCAATGTAGAAGTCCCAACGAACCACGATAGCAACGTGTGTGTTGAACGAATGGTGACCGACAACTCCTGTCCCCTGATCCCTGGTAATCACCCCTGCGCTCAGTGGACTGCCACCCATATGCTGGACAGGGGTGTCCTAGTACTCCTCGACAGGTATGATGTTGCATTACCTTGCATTTAGCTGTAGGCCATGTCCCTGACAGCAGATATGCATATCTGGGAGGCCCCTTTGAAGGATATCCGTGTCAGATGTCCGTCCCACTATGGCACCTGTTTCGCAGTCATCTACAAACAATGTCGCCCATAACACCCCTGTGTGTACCTGTACTGTGGAAATGTAGATGTATAAGAGGAGTGGACCCAGGGAAGAGCCCTGTGGGACACCGCCTGCGACAGGCAGTAGGTCCGACATGCTGCCAGCAACTATGACGGCGTGGGCCGTGTCACAGAGCCAGTTTACAACCCATCCTGCGATGTACGTGTTCACATCCAAGACGATGGGTTTATCAATGATACCTGAGGGGGGTGATGTGTTGAAGGCCTTTGCTAGGTCGAGGTAGGCTGTATGGACTGCAAGACCCCCATCAATGGCCTTGGTGACTGTCGCAAAAACGTCAACCATGCTTTAAGCATGAACCGCCCTGACCAAGCCAAACCGTGTTGGATGCAAAGTATGCAGGTCCCCTATGCCTTCATCTACGAGCCGCAGTATGATCCCTTCCCATGTCTTTGCAGATAGGTCTCCTCATGGTAATGGGACAGTAATAACCAGGGTCAGTGGAGGCATTGGCCCTGTGACATGGAACCACAGTCGCCGTGCGACACAACCGGGTACATTACCCGAGGTGAGGCTACAAAGAAACAGCTGTCCTAACTGTGGGTCTAATCTCTCAATGAGATCGTGGAGTACACAGTCGGGTCACCAGCTGGTCCCATGGATGCTATGTTCACTACCCTGGAGAGAGCATGTCCCACGGATGCAGCACAGAACATTTGGGGACCACAAACCGCCAGTACAGACATCTCGTCATGTGGGGGGTAGGGTGAGTAGATGTCCTCACCAAACCTGTCAGCCCATATTTTGGCAAAAGTAAACTCCCTCATTGAAAAAGGGGAATGTAGGGCCTGG